>NC_086292.1:36737188-37037188 GCF_963924245.1 Chroicocephalus ridibundus
ATGTTGGGCCCTTTCGTCATCGTCAGAGTTCTGCATCTTCTCCTCGTCAGAATGCTGGGCCCTTTCATCATCATCGGAGTTCTGCATCTTCTCCTCATCTGAGGCCTGCGGCCTCTCCTCATCATCTGAGTTCTGCATTTTCTCCTCGTCTGAGTTCTGGAGTCTTTCCTCATCATCAGACATCTGTGGCCTTTCATCTTCATCAGAGTTCTGCACTTTCTCCTCGTCTTCAGAGTTCTGCTGTCTCTCCTCATCATCGGAGTTCTGCTGCCTCTCCTCATCGTCTGACTGATCACTTTTGTCCTCCTTGCCCCACTTCTCATCCTCCGAATGTGCTTTCTCGGAACCATCTGCCTCTGAATGATGACTGCCTTCATCTGAGGCATGCCCCCGATCATCCTCCTCATCATCATGAGCAGCTTCTGAAACGCTGTGCTGGTCTGCGTCTGACTGATCGTTATCTTCATGCTCCGAATGTCCCGAAGCTTCAGAGCGATTGTAGGATCGTTCAGAGTGGTTGTCACTCCCTGTGTGATGGGATGCCCCTTCATCCTCGCTATCATCTCCAAATAGCTCCTTATTACTAGGTTTTATTGCCTCCCTGTCGTCATCCTGGTCACTGTCGCTTCCAGAAGCATTACTACCAGAGCCAGCATTCTCCTGATCGGAATCAGATTCAGATCCAGAATCGGAATCTGCAAAACAAACATCGCCGTTTCAAGAGCTAGAATGCCCCTATAAGGATGCACACAAGATGATGGGCATCGCTTTAAAAAAAACACACACAAACAACCCCCCCCCCAACCTCTAAAAAGCCATAGAGCTTACAGAGAACTGTAAGAAAGAACTATAAAAATTACCTAGAACAATAAAATAGTGTCTAGCAATAAAGGAACAGCCAATGAAAGGCACAATGAAAAATTATGGATGCCACATAAAGTTTCAAACCACAAGCTATGATCTAGGATACTGGAGCTGTATAAAGAATAAGCAATTATAAAGAAGAAAATAACATTTGAAACAGTGAGGGCTTAAAATATGTAAATACACATATATGACTTATGAGATGCTACAAATCTAAAACTGTCATCGTTTCTTTAATCCAAGTTAGCTGCCTCACACATCCTGATGCGTTTGTTACCATGGAGCTACTCTTGAACGCTGAGCTTGGCGAACAACGTTTCAAGCAGGAAAACAAAGGCACAACTGCCTTGGAAAACAGTTTACAGAGATTGAGAGAAGCATTTTAAAGATGTAAAAGCGACTCGAATCGGGAGCTGTTCCACCGTTTTTCTTTAGACACTGACGACAGCTGAAACTTATCCAGGTACCGAGGGGCAAGCAGGGAACCCGCCTTGCTTTCGCCAGCCTGGGCCCAGACGCTTGGCTTTTGCCCCCCGTCAGGGGCGGAGAGATCCCGCACACCGCTCGCTCGCTCCCTCCCCGTCCCCGGCCCCGTCGCCAGGCCGGGCCCGCTCCCTCCCCGCGCCTGAGGCGGTGTCGCGGCCCGGGCAGCCGCGGGGTGGGGAGGGAGAGAGGGAATGAGGGGAAGCGGCGGCCCCGCACCTTTCTGCTCGGCCTCCGAGTCGGCGTCGCTGCCGAAGAGCTCCTCCATGTCGGCCATGGCGAGGGGACGGCCCGCCGCGCGCCCGCCGCCACGCCGCGGCGCCGCTCAGTGACGCACGTACGCAGCGCCGCACGGCCCCGGGGAGGGAGGCCGCTCTTAAAGGGAACGCGCCCCGCGGCCATTACCGGCGGTAACCGCCTGTCGGCGATAGGCCGCGACCGAGGCGTGCCGAGGAAGCGGGAACGGCTTATGAACGTAGCGGGTGGCGTTGCGAGCAAGCAGCGAAGGCGGGCGTGGGCACAGCCGCAGGGCCTGTCAGAGGGGATGGGCAGGACCCGGCCGCAGCGCGAACATGACCATTTCTCTGCACGCTTCACGTATGCGCCCGCCCCGGCGGCCGGCTGCCCGCGCGGCCTTACTGCGCGCAGGCGTACCTTCCTCTCGCTAGCACTCGTTGGGCGCAGCCCCCCTGCTCTACTGCCGTCAGGTCTCGATACAAGTTCTCCATCAGCCCCAGGCGGGCGATAGACCTTGCTGCTGCTTGGCGTTGGTGGAGGAGCTCGGCCCAACCGCGTTCTGGAGCCCCTCTGCTGTGGAACAGGCTGAGAGAGTTGGGGTTGTTCAGCCTGGAGAAGAGAAGGCTCCGGGGAGACCTTAGAGCCCCTTCCAGTACCTGAAGGGGCTACAGGAAAGATGAGGAGGGACTCTTGATCAGGGAGTGGAGCGACAGGACAAGGGGTAACGGTTTTAAACTGAAAGAGGAGAAAATTAGATTAGATACTAGGAAGAAATTCTTTATTGTGGGGGTGGTGAGACGCTGGCCCAGATTGCCCAGAGAAGCTGTGGCTGCCCCATCCCTGGAGGTGTTCAAGGCCAGGCTGGATGGGGCTTGGAGCAGCCTGGTCCAGTGGGAGGTGTCCCTGCCCAGGGCAGGGGGTTGGCACTAGATGGTCTTTAAGGTCCCTTCCAAACCAAACCATTCTGTGATTCTGACACGCAGCCCCGCTGACATGCTCTGACCCTGTGTCTCAAAGGCATCACCCTTTTATCTATACACCTCCCCATTGCCAAATATGGCTGAAATAATGCTGCACAAAGCAGCCTCACACCCCCACCCCGTTCCCTTGCTTGCTTTGAACAGGGGCAACAATATGCTGTCACTGTTTTTATGGGCTCTTGGACATCCTTCTGCCACCTGCTGTGTGAAAATCACGTTCCACATCAATAGCCCTTTACTACTTCTCCTATTAGAGAAGAAAAAGTAATGGTTTAACATGAATAAATGCATGGGTGAACTTTAAGCGAGTCTGTGTACAACGTGAAAAAAAACCACACCAAACCAAAAGAAAAAAAAAACAACAACAAAAGAATACAGTACTTTAATCATCCAAAACGTTTACTGGTTTACAATCTGACAGCATATAGTGCTGATATGCAAAAACACTCAATTCATGTTTCCTCAATGGAAATTTAAATTGAACACTTGCTCGTTTGTAGCTTACAAACAGTATTACTCAAGCTGTAGAGAGAATGAGGCTATTTCTTTAAAATACAACAGTAAATAGATAATTGCTTTGGAATATAGGCTACCTTTCCATGCTCAGCTTGGAACCAACAGAATCAACAACATGAGTGGTCATTTGACTTCTGCATTAAGCCTGGAGAATAATCGAGAAGAAAAAGAAGTATCACCTCTTTTGGAAAAAAGACCTTGTGTTTATGGTAGCTGGTTATCAAAGTAATACCGCTTTTGCACTCAAAAAAATGTTAAGTCATCCACAAGATCTCACTACACTTGAGAGCATTAAATCAGACTTTGGTTTACAATTCCTGACTATCGACTGAATTCCTTCATTTAATCCAAAAAGGATATACATTGTAGGCACAAAAGTGATTGTTGTAACTGTTCCATGCATCACAGCAAATGTCTTGCAACAATTTGGAGGGCCAAACTTCTCTGGTTGAAAAACAAAAAACAAAACCCCAAAAAATAGTTTTCTGTGTCCAGCCTGTCAGATATCTGTCTTGAAAGTGCCAACAAGCAGTCAAGTACTTAGCTGCTGTCTACAGAGCCAGACCAATTATTCTGGTCCACTGCTGTCATCTGTGACAGGACACCTGAGAGCTGGAGCTTAAAAGCCCCTGCTGTTGATTGGAATATAAATCATACATCATTAAGCAGCTAAACTTGATTTAATAAAGTAAGGAAGGGATCTGGGCTATCATTTCCATAATCCAGCCTTTCATTTTTCTCCTCAGTTTCAAGTAGGAGATAACTGCCTGATCTGGTTAGATAATGATAAAATAAATCATCATAGAATCACAATACGTGAACAGATTTCTTGAACGTGCAGCCCTTCGACAAACGAAGGAAGACATTACAGCTTGTTTTTTGACACAAAATGATTATGGTGCCTAGCAAATAAAAAGTAAAGTACAGCTTTAGGCAACTCAGCACATGACATGCTTTGGCCATGTTTATACAGCACTGTCTGTAAAAAGACACTTGTGACTTTATGCACACTATATAAGAACTTAAATTTCAAAATCTAAAAAGTTCTTGAAAATTTACAAAACCCAAAACCAAAAGAAGCCCTTTTTGTTATTAGTCAGATCACTTCTAGTTGTTTCAAAATTATAGTATGTATAGCCTTTGGTGTTAACAGAATTAATTCCGACTTGCTTTTCAGAGATCCCACTTATTTGTAATTGTAATAAAAGGCCAATTCCGAAATAGGAAAAAACATGTTCTTCCGCAAGAATAAACCAGTTATATACATCCTCACTGAAGGCACTATAGTTTAAAATTCTCTGTACAGTTGTAGTTAAATTCGAAGTCACCTCCAGAATAAAGTCTGTCTTTAAAGATCTGAAACAAGATTTGCAGCAAATTACAACGTGGGCACAGTGTCAGAGAGTTGCTCTGGTGAATTTTTATAGTATAAACAACCTGATGCAAAAAGCTCAGTCCAATATGTTTTGTATACATAAAATATTCACCATATAATGATCCTTAGATGAAAGCAGTTGTCAGTTGAATTCTCTGTTGCTATAATTATAGCCGAGCACTCCTTTAAAACGTTTTTGTGAGTTTATGATGCCATGACAACATTGGGCAAACTAGTACAGTGCAGTCCAGACAGACCTACACCAAAAAGCCTCCAGATTTTCATATTATTTCAAGGAAGTCTACTGTGATTATGTACAGAAGTTGAAGTGATTCTTGTTGACTTATTAGTTCGCTTAGATATAGAACTTTAAATACTTCAATAATTACTATGCCATACAGATTTGACACTGCATATTGGTTAATTCCTGCACATGTTATGTAGTGTTTCAACATCAAGATGTAAGTAGAATAGAAAAATCCTTTCTTAAAAGTGTTACTTCATTGCTTTATTAAAAAATGATAGATTTATATGAAGTACTAATAGCTTAATGCAACTGCTTGAAAAAAAGGAATTTTTCCATTTGCTAGCAACTTAGTAACCTGGTTTTACAGTTACGACTGCTTTACCTGTACAGAATTATGCAGAATTTAACAAATGCATGTCCACTACTTCTAGAGAAATTGATACTTATTACTTATGCAGATAAGGATTTTTAAACAAAGAATATAAACTAAATAATGCTGATGAACACATGAAATCAGTCTAAAAATATATCCAGTTTAGATACAAAGTAAGATACAGTTATGGAACGTTTTGAAAAAGACTTTAAAGATTTAGGTGTAATAGAAAAACTGTCATTTTTCAAGGCCCCTTTTTCTTTTTTTTTGCAAGGCTTCCACTTTTTTACTAGTCCCTTAAGTCTCTTGTGAGAAGTCCTTAGCCAATTTATTTTTGTTTGGTTTAAAGGGATGTCTATAAACTTAATCACAGTATCAAGAACTAATAAAAAAATTTGAAAGTAGAATTACAAGTAAGATAGCTGTGAAAGATTTCTCTTCAGTGCATATGAACAAGGCTGAACAGCTCTACAGAATGAGTCCAACTGCTGTGTGAAGAATCCCTTATCGCTAACGCATTGTTTTCAAGAATATACATACCCCTCCACGTAAATAAACGCCCTCAGATTTTCTAACGAATATTTCAGTTGGGTCATCATCTGCCCAATGATCTTGAATGTCCCATTCTTTGACTACAGACAATTATACCATTGATTTACAATTACATTTTTAGTAGAAAGCACAGCCGAAGTCTCGAAATACAAAAAAATTCTTTAAAAAACCACCAAAAACTATAGTACAGACTGTTGCAGTTATTGTGTCTCAATCTGAAAAACGTGATGCATACACCAGCAGATTCTTAATACAACTTTGCTTTAAAAGGAATGGGGTTTCCAGTCTTTTCCCTTCTAACCCAGGTGAATGTAGTCCAAGATTGCCAAAGCTCACGGTGACGAGTGTGCCTTGATGGCCCTTGAAGTCTCCACACAGTTTTGACAAGAAGATGATCTACTAATTGTCGCCTTCAACCCTTCTCTTGCGAACTGTAACAAGAGAGGGAAAAAAAAAGTTTTACTATTCTATCATTGCAACTACTTTTCGTATTTCTACAAGATCAACAGATAGTTTATACTTTGCCGCATAAAGTTTCACATAATACAACTTAAGATAATTAACATTTAGTATTATTCATCATTTTAAGCTTACACGTTAGCAGTGCTTACTGTGTTATTCATGAACAGCTTCAAATGTTTGCGAGGAGAGACTTGCAGGAAACATGAGTAATTTTACATTTGTTAAGCAGATTTAGCCAGTACTCTTTTTTTTACATTGCAGTATTCCAGTGGTGGAGAATTAAGTTTACGTGGCTTCAAAATAAACAGTACAAGAGTTTCACAGTACATCCAGCACTATTTATACACTTTGCAAAAAAAATAACGTTACTTGCAATAGCCTAAAATATTGCATTTATTAATTAAAAAAATTTGTCAGAAAATGCAACAGCAACAAATATTTGTGAATAAAAATCACAAAGGCTCACATGCTGTTTAGACTTCAGAGTATACAAGATTGACTGAATGACTGGAGCTTTGCTTAATATTTGTAGTATTTTAATTGATATTTTCTTTTTCCCCCCTATCAAATTCTATTTTCCTTTTCTGTGAAGACACAACAAATGAGGCTAAGAGTCTTGGATATCATATAGGGCATCTCCACTTTGTTTAAAAAAGTGGAGCAAGCACATCTATGTAAGAAAGTGATTCTGTTCTCAAATCCACTAATTGGGAATTCTGTAGTTTTACAGATATTTGCAATTTGAATTGACCTTCTTTACCTTCACAGATCAAAATAACAGAGGGAAAGCTGTTTTGTTTCCCCTCCCTCCTCCTGTCTCAAGAAATGCTTTACATACAGTCTAAAGAAACAACCAGAATAGAATCACACTAGAATGTTACTCTTTACAAAGCCAATGTATTGCTCACTTTGAGAGTAACCCATAGACTTATATCTCCATTTAAATCCAAATCGTTTCCATCAGTGACAGAAGTTATGCATACCTGCTTTCATCAAATTGCAAGAACAGATGGAAAAGTTTCCAACCTTAGACTTCTCCCATCATGCAGTTAAAAGCAATATGCGCAGTTTCAGACGAAGGAGAGGGAAGCAGTACAACACAGAGTAAACAAGGGAGAAAGAAGATAAAGACTGGCTTTGGGTTTTTTTTAGAAGAAACGTACAAAGACAGAAATGAGAGACTTTGAACACCTCAGCTTTCAGTGCTCAGTACCCAACTGGGTATTCAGAGTAACCCGTCTCTGTAGCTTCAGGGCTGGAGAGATGAAAAGGTATTTGCAGAAGATTTTGTTCGCATACTCCAGACTAAGAAAGCAAAGAAAAAAAGCAAGATATCAATAGAAACATAGATTTCCAACAGTCAAACACTAAAGTGAGAACTAGTGAAAAGAGAAACCTTAAAGGAAAGGAGAGACACACCCAAAGTGTTATGATGAAAAAAATAAGAATAACTGGTTTAGAATCTATTTTGAGAAACAGTTACGCAGTGTCTGAGCACCTTTCGTCTCTCTCTATGCTCTATTCTGTTATTTCTCCTCCATCTTTTTCAGATCTGTTCTCCACTTTAAGTTTTACTCAGAGGAGAGAAGATCTTTAAACCAAATTCCAATTTCCTATGTCATTCCCTCTAATGTGTCCCTGAACTATTGCTACCACTACTGAACTGCATGGCCCATTTTCATGCTGGTGAGATGTGCAATCCTTACCACAAAGCACCTAAAGCCAAAAAGTTTAATTAAATGGAATTTAAAAGGTAATTCTATTTAAATAGACAGACCACATTATCTTGTTGTAGTTGAGAGCTTCGAGCATTTGGCATTAGTATACACACTATTTCCATTCATCGGCTATATTATTAACCAATTTGCTGCTGGTCCATTTACATAGGATTCTAACAGATGAGCTGCAACAAAACTTAACTGCAGCAAATAAAGATGTCACTGCTACCAGCTTCCTTTAAGAGAGGCAGGGAAGGTACCTGGGCATGAACAGAACCGTAAGGGAAGAGATGACCCAGTCCCAACCTCTGCACATGACAGTACCTTCAGTTTCCTTGCTCACGCAATCCAAATGAGATTGGGTGTGCCGGCATGGAAGAGGGCATCCTGCACTATTAATTTCAAGTACTGCTTTTAAACAAACAATGAATCTTATCTGAATAAAACTGAACAATCAAAACTATTACTTTCTCTCATTGTCACCACTCAGGCAGAGTTTGAATGTTCTTGTTCTAGACTGCTAAAAATCATACACCTGAACACCCTGCAACAAAATAAAAGGAGAACATCAAGCAGCAACAGAAGAGTAGGAGTAAAGCACACATATTTTGCTAACCTCGTTATGTCAACAGAAAAGCAGAAAAACCAGACACCTTTAAAACCAGTGCCACGCACACATTCATTTAACAGTCACTCTCTATTGACAGGTCTTACCCAAATCATTATTTTTTGTGATAGCTGCAGCTGCCCTGGCTCGAGGTCCCTGTTGCATGAAATGGTATCCAAATTTGAGTATTTTGGTGTTTTCTTCAAGCATCTTCGCAATTTCTACTTCTGCAAGTGTGCCGAGCTGCTGCCTCTGTTAAAATAAAAGGTACACAAAGACAACAGTGCTTATGTGTATTCAACCTAAAAGAGATCAGAATACTTTCATCATATTAGTCAATAAACACTTAGCTTCATATTGATTAATCTAAAAGGCAGAACGTCATAAAGTACATTTGTGCACTTTAAAGTACAAGCAAGCACAGAAGTAACCAGGAATAAACTTCAACTGGATGCTTCTGAAAATCTTAAGGACAATCATTCATGGGGTTAAGATACTTAAAAGTAAAATATTTTGGACAGTGTATCACGAGCTGCCTTGTAAAAATATTCAGTCAGCCAGGAGAGACTGATTTAATTATGATATTACCACCACTTCACCTACCTGGTTATCGATTTTGATCTCTGTTAATGTTTCATTGTCTTTCAGTGCATCGACCAGTGCCAAAATTCCAACTCCAGTGATGAAGTTTGATTCTATGTTTAAACTTTTTAATTTTGTGTTTACTCTCAGCATATCTGCAAGAGCCTTTGAATGCAAGGGAGCATCATTAAACTTCTGACATTTGCTGCAGTACATCACAGGACACAGTGATAACCATTTACACTGACTAGTTCAACGGGAGCAACAAGTTGACAGATGCATATCGTAACTTTGCAAGTTTTCACTCATTATTTGAGACTGAAGTGAGTCTTAAACTAGCCATTATCTACATTCCATTTTTAAATAGTATTTAGTCTATAAAAGGCCTGTTTTTCTCTTGTTACAAACTAAAAAGCTACACAGAATATAAATTGTCTGAAATTAGCATATTGGACCAATTCCATTTTGTAAGCCTTCACAGCATACAATGAGTAATGCAAGCTGCTAAATAAAGGCCAGAGAAAGGGCGTTAGTCAACTGAAAGGAGAATTAGGTATGGTTAATTTGTAAACAGGAGATCTGACTTACAAAACGCTTGTGTCTACAGATTTGGTAGGAAGCAGCAAAATTCAAAGCTCTAAGCACAGTACCAGCAGGTAGCTAAAAGCACTCTTACAGAAGTGGCATATACCTGATCTCGTTTCTGAGAACATAAGAAAACGAGAACAGGTACGTGCTGAGGTTTACAGTCATAAAAATCACAATCTTTATGTTTATTTGTATCAAAACCACACCTGAGAAAACAAGCCTTTGTAGATTTTTATTATAAATGTTTCAGTTCTACTGAAAAGGAACTTTTTAACTGACCCCAAACAAAGCTTTCAAACATTCATTTGTTCATTTAATGGAGTGTTTCAAACTCATTTTTTTTCTAATTTGAAATTAAAACAAATGCAAAGGATTGTCCTGGCAAAACAATTAGTGCTGTTTTCTTGCCACTAATTTGCAAATAAATAAGGTACTGCTTTTGATTTAACATAGGAAAAACAAGACCAGGTGAGAAATACTTGTATTTCAATTGTGTCAAACTAGATACCTTGACTAATATTATGCTTTATATGCTAATGCTTTAAGCCAATCTTTGGTAGCAGGGAGATCAGAGAAACAGTTACTTTCCAACTTTCTTCAACTAAAACTCTAGTTAGTTGAAAAAGATTATGAGTTTTTTCAGTCCTCAATGTGCTGCTTTTAAAGTTAGTTTTCAATGTACTATTGGCTTGTGGAATGGAACTAAATGACTAGGAGAAAGAGAGAAAAGCAAGAAGGAGGTTAGCAAGATAAGAGTCGGGGGAAGGGACTGGATAAAAAGAGTTCTCACTTATCTCATGGATCTGACTCATTGCTGCGTATTAGTCAGCCAGCAGTCATTTACCAACTTTGATACAACAAAGGTTTGTTAAAGAAAACATACTTTACAGCGTAACAGAATTTAATCATTTCCATCTCTAAATATTTAAGCAGGATTCAGTTCAATCCCTTACCATTGTCTTTCCATCCTCACTTCCCTCGCACCCCACTTAAGCGCATTAGGGAGAGTACTTACAACAGCAACAGGATCATTGCTTCGGGTGGCTGCAAGGCTAAAATTCTTCACATGCGTGTTGGTTTCTAAGGCTTTTGCAAATTCTTTCAGCGTTGGAATTGGTATGTTCTTGAATTAAAAATAGCATTTCACTCTCTTGAGATACACAAGTTTATCCCCTCCCTCCCAACTTCTTCCATTATCTTATTCTCTTTACAGCAAAACATATGATAATATTAACTATCACTGATCTCCAGCAGTCTCACAGTAACGGCCTAAATGTGTAGCAAAACTATATGTAAGATACAATGGCTATTAGAGTCATCAGTTTTATAGAGCAATGTCATCTTTACTACATTGATGCCACTGTCACAGTAAAAGCGTTAAAAAATACTTAGCTGACTTGAAGTTTACTAAGCAAAATTTACACGAACTGAACATTTGCTAACTATCAGCATCAAATTAACCTTTCACAAATATAAAAAGATTTAGAGCTTTAAACTGGTGAAACTACTAGCATTTCATTCTCTGTGTTCTATTAAGAATAATTCCATAATTTGCCAATCTATAGTTTGATAATGTTTACAGTGTAGTAGCAACCAAGTGTAAAAGGAATCATTTTAGATAATTAATTAGGGTAGCAAATTTCTCAGTTTATTATATCAGAAATTTTGTTCTGTTGCCTTTTTAGGCATTTATTTTGGCTAGCACTTCTCTACTGTACAATATTCTTAAACCATGTATTTTATTTTCTTCTGTTAGTAAAGGCAACAAATAGCCTAGGCTGCTCGAGAGGCTGCAGCCAGCAGCCTGTCACTGCTGTCTGCACTGTAGGTCAGGAGTCCTGTAGTTCTGTTTTCTCTCACGCAAACATGCAAAAGTTTTACTCATATTTAAAACCACAACTGTTACACTTATAAGCAGAAGCAGCCCTAATTGCCAACAGCTTTTTTGTGCAAGAACCAGAAGGATGTCAGGTACAAACATCACTCTGCAATAGCTGTGAGAGCACATTGCTTCATCAAGGACAAAGGAGTCAAAGTAGCAGTTAACTCCAGGATGGTGAGCTGCTGGAACTGTTGCCAGCTTGGCAGCAACAGAAATCTGGGCTGGCAGTAAGAAAATCTAAAGCTTTTTAAATACACATTTGGCAAAAGAAACCAAGATGGCTTATCGGTTTAGCTCCAGGTTTCTGAGATTACACACACTGCAACATTAGCAGAAAGGCTGCTGTACTTAAAATAAGCCTATCGTGCTGTTATTACAGTTTTATGGCTTAACGTGTCTTCTACTGAGAAAAAGAGGCACATTTACTGCAGACTTCTGGTAATTACCTTAATGTTATTTAGATTGACTTCAACAAGACGGGAATCATTGTCTTTAATCCTTTGCAGCGTCTCCTCCACATTTGTAGGATTTGGCGGTTCATCGAAAACAGGCAACATTTTTTCACCTTTTACTATATCTGAAAAGGCATTTAATTGCAATCAAACAGGTCACATACACTCACTGTGAATGAATGATACACATACTAAATATTTACTGTATTTAAAGATCATTTCATCAGTCTTTACATCTTTCCTCCACCCAAAAGCCATACCATCGTCTCCTGACCATAGTTTCATAAAGTTCAATTTTTTTCCAAAGGTCCTCACGGTCCTTCTGCTTTTCTTGCAGACCAGCTTTTTTCAGAAAGCAGATAGGAGTTGAATTACAAACACAAACATGAAAATGCATGTTTATGCCTACTTTTATCCGCCAAAAAGTCAATTAACTGCAGAATAGATTTTAGTGTAGATATATTTTAATTCCACTTTTGCCAGAACTCAATTAGCAATGTTAGACATGCACATTTCCAATTGAAGAGTGAATAATCTATAAAGAATGCTAGTGCAACAGAAAATAGTTAATGCTATAGTAACTGTGTGCAGTACAAAGAACTCATTTATCTAGCACTTGCGTACACACTTACTTGAGAAGCTGTCTTTGTCAATCCCATTACTGCTTCCTACTACATCACAGAACTGATTGTTTGTTATCAAGTTAGACATTCCCAGTATAGCTGTAAAAGGAAAAAAAGAAAAAGCAAAAAAAACAATTTTACTGTTCCTGAATAATTCAGCTCAGATGCAGAGTTCCTTTAAAATAACAACTGATATTTGTAAAACACCCAGTTATCAGTACAATAAGCCATTCTATCTCTTAATTTAAAGAAAAGTAGAAAAAAATTAATTAATTATAGACTTTTTTTAGTTGGCTTTCACATCTTAGAAAGCTTTTACTTCACCAGGTTCAAGCATCAAAGTTAAAAGTGCAGTTCAGTCACAAAATTCTTGACTGAAGCTTTAGGAATACAGGCACATAGCAACACCTTCTTATGTGTAAGAAAAAGCAGTAGTGTACCCAACAAAAACCAGCCAGTCTGAGGAATGAAATTCAAGGTTTTGAGTTTGAAAATCTGACATCTTATGCAGGCCAAAATAATCTACCTTCCTATAAATTATCACAAATCAACAAAGATGATACACTACAACGAAACACGTTGTAGTTTCTTTCACAACTACAACTTCATATAGTCACATTTCAGATAACAAATACACTACCACATTAATTATAGATCTTTCTCGTCTAAATAAGCACCAGCCCCATTCGTACTTCAAAAAAAACTAACCTGCAAGGTCACCTAATTCTGTGTCTGTGGCACTGGTCAAGGCTTCCTCCAGTTCTGGATCAAGAGAGAATTTTTCTTCTGTGTAAGACTGTATAGGCTTTTGCTTCGGGATAAATATTTTCCCTGGAGTAAAGAAAATGAAGAGTCTGATGTTACTTTGTATTTTGTACTTAAGGAATACATTTAGTAAGTCCTGAGAAAAGCACCAAGGACAACATAAAGGAATGAGGTTTCTTCTGTTTGTTCTCAAAAGTCAGAGATGAGGAAAGAGCATAAGCAGGAATATAACATTACTTATTCCAAATCTTCAGGAGTCTGTATCATGACTCCAATCTTATTTGTTTCTCCTAAGTATTAGAAAATAAAGTATAAGCCTCCATTATACATTTTAAACAGCCTAGAAAAAAGAGCTTGTAAGGAAGATTTACTATCGGTAGAGAACGATGACCTATATCCCCTCAAGGAAGAAAGGGACCGAGGCAGAACTGTGATCTGAATGTGTCAGAGAAATAGAATATCAACGAATCATCTGATATCACAGACCTGAGTATTCACTGCAGTTTTACAGCATACACAATATTTCTGATTTGGGATTGTTTATTAATATCACATTCTGCACCAACTTTTTAGTCATTACGGACAGGTATTGGGACAAGTTATTTTAGGAGACATCATTATAAGTAGAGGTCTGTGTAATTAGCACAATTGCTGTGTATATCTTCGGCTGAAAAGTTAGGGTAAGAAATCAGAATATGAGAGCGCTATTCTAACAGTTGTTCTGAAAACAGTTCAGATGTGAATGATTTAGAATTGGCCTTTCAGAACAAACAAGTCTAGCACTGGGTAGGAACCACCCAGGAGAGGCAACGGGTGCTTAGGTTCAGCATAAACTGACGTGGTAAATAAAAGCTCTGGTACCATATGACAGAACAAAACCGATGCATTTGATAGAAGTCAGTCACAACTAGAAAACTGTGAATCTGATCTTAACAGTTATTAAAAGTTTTCCAAACTTTCCAAGTTGCCTGAGCTATCTGTCAGCAGACAGAGCTGTGGGAAAGGGGTTCCAACTTCCTTTAGTTATTTCCTGGGGTAGGAAGCTGTGTCGATAACCGTCCTATGATGTCCCAGTGCTAGTTCAGGAACCCAGGCTCTTCCATATTCATAGCTAAAAAACATTTCCACAGACAAATCATACTAGCTCGTTCCAATTACATGATGACAACCCGTCACACACCAGAATCGGACCAGCTGGGCAGAAGCCAGAAGACTAAGATTTTTTTACCTCGTACTGCACACAAGTGTATCTTGTTGCATGTTTGGACTAAGACTAAGTTTAGCATTTTTAAATACCTCCCAGTGACAAGAAGCTTTATAGGGATGTTTCAATTATTTTTTTTTTTCTGGGAAATTCCAACAAAGTAGGATTTTGATTTCGCCACTTGTGGGAAGCACTGCCTGAAGTCAGCTCCTGTGTCCCACAGCAGACACAGGCATGACAAAACGCATCCACCTTTTCTCCCTCTCCAAATTCTCATCCTAGATTACAATAGTTTGTGGTTCCTTTTCTTTTTAAAGGAACTTAATGCATTACCACTAACACAGATTACAAAGAAGTCTATCAGGTTTTTCTCTGACAGCGCAGTCTGATGACCAAGATCTGTTGCTAACAACACAGGATTTTTGTTCCTGGGTTGCTATCTCTTTGGAAAGTTGTACAAATGGTCATTATCCATATTTAGAAGCAGAACATAAATCTCCTTACATAACTGCCCTGACTACAAACGGTAGCCGAAATGAGCTGACATGCAGTACCACCCATACCTCAGGTCTGATGGACACTGCAAAAGAAGCTATGTGGTGATTCAGGATTAAAACAAAACCTCCATAAATTAAGACTTATTTTTGTATAAATGCGGATTATTTTGGTATAACTGATATGGTACACTTCTGCCCCCATTTTATTTTACCAGCATCACCTACTGGGGACAGAATAACTTTCAACTTAAATTTTAAATTTCAGAAGAGGTATTAAAATGTTTGACATGGCTTTCATTAACCCATGTTTACTCTTAACAGCTTATACATTATCTAAAGCCTTTTAGTAGCTATGTTTGCATTGTTTTTCCTCAGTAATACAGACTGTCAGTAAAAGAGTGAGGAATTCAGAGTACAAGGAAGAAGAGACGCGTGATTCCAGCACCTGAGCCTTTGTTCACGTCATCCTATTTGCAGTATCAGTGCAGAGAGCAGCGAGTGGGAGAAGGAAACCAATCTCAGTTAAAAACAGCTTTGTAAAAGCGTATTTCAACCTAGATCAGCCTCCTGTCTGGTTCATCACACAGTACGCACAAAAAAAAGAACTACTTTTCCTTATGTTACTTTAAGTAATTCTTAAATTTATAAGTTAGGAACTTCTGGTTCTAACCATTTGGTTCTTAAGAGGAAGACTAAATTTATCCATACATGCCTGATTCTTGAGATAAACTAAAAAAAAAAACAAACAAAAACACCCACCACCAGTGTATATTCATTTTTTATTAAAGCGAAAATGTTAAAAGCCACTCCCCTCCAGAAATGTTCATTGCAGCCAACTCCAGTCACATGAACTGGGTCAGGAGCAGTTTCTGTTATAAAACAGGTCACACCCTTGTGTATATAATCTCGCATTCATTTGCTTCATCACATCCTAGCCCAGAGTTCAGAGGTTTACAATGAACATACAAAAGCAGGTTCTTCCCCATTCCCCACTTCTAGTGACGAACTTACTTTAAAAAAAGATAAGACCCCTGTGTCTCCGGGGACGATGATCTAACTCAAGGCCTGCTGCCAGGACAGTTTGGCAATTCCCTTCCCCCCTTACTAATGTAAGCTTTTTTTTCCTTAAAAAAACAAAAAAACCCAAAAAAACTACACATCTGTGCAGCCCATGAGATGAATAGCTTTCTTAGCCCTCAAGTGCAATGTTTCCAAATAGCAGGGATTTGATCACATGAAGGAACATGACATCCTCCTTTTCAGCCAACAAGGATACTGCAAAGATTAAGCAATACAACATGAAGAGGCAAATTTCAGAGATGTTCACATCATTTATGTAATAATTATATATTCAGGCCTTCTATGCCTTTAGCTAACGTGTTAAACGATGCACATCCCAGGACTAATTCACAGGCTTTCTTTGCTACAGAATGAACTTTCAGTGCCAAGTTCCCAACAATCATACTGCTGAAGAGGCAGAAACATTGGACGACGCCTGTTGACGTGCCCTAGACATTTCATACACAGAATCACATTATCTAAGGTGGGACTGAAAATCTTGGCGAAACCAGGTCTGTTCAGTGTGGCCATGCGCAGCATATTGCTGCTACTATTCTCACATATCCCACAGTCCTACCCCCATCCTAGCAGGCAGCAAGTGGCCACAACTTGCAGATCAGAAGAAAATCTAAAATGCACTTCACAGTACTCTGTCTGCAGAAAAGGAATCAAGTGTCACCTGAGGACAACCAAATACAAGCTCGTCTCATCAGTGACTCCATGAAGAGCAAGCATCATCTGATATATTCCATACATCTTACGTTCCTTAAAGCTTCATCAATCCAGAAACTGATATAATCCACAATTCATCCGTCACCAATTCTTACCATGTGACAGACTTAGGTCCATCAATTCACTTGTAAGCACAGTTTAATACTATTTTTTAATTCAATTTACAAGTGACTTCCTCGGTGTCTTACTGTAGGGACAGCACTGCTATTCGTTATCTGATTACAGAGGACATAGCAGTGAGTTAGAAAACTGTTTTATATTAAGGCTAGAGTATCACATGTTATTTATGTTCTTTTGTTCTAGTGGTCTTGTATGGAGAATGTCAATTCGACAAGTTGTTTCTCCAAAGCTCCTACAGGATATTAGCTTTATTTTACAACATGTAACGCTCTTCCTTTAAAGACCAGTGACTGAAAGGCAAACAGAGAACATAGCATCCCAAATCCTGTGGCAGCAGAAGCAAATGGCATTCTGAAACAAAAACTGAACAGGGCAGCACCAAAAGAGCTCTAGCCAGGTAACTACAGTTTCAGCCTAACAATATTTTCTGGGTGAGAGAGCAGGAACAAAAACCAACCAACCCAGCACTAAAGTAGAAGTTACACGAAATGCAAATCTATACAGAACAAACATACCCCGGCAGGAATGCAGAGGGAGAGTTGGAAGAGCGCGCCATGATTAGGAGAGTGCAAAGGCTAGAAAGGCAAAGCTTAGTTTAATTTGCTAACGCCTTGCACTATACAGCACAAAGTACATTGCTGATGTTAGATATGTTTTTATCTCAGGTGCAATAATTCTCATCTTTTGCTTCTCTAAGAGAAGCAAGGAGCATTGCTCAGACACACTGAACACACTTGAGGGCAACAGAGTCCAGCGCTGAAGCCTCACTTCACTATTTAGATGAGAGATCCTTCTCTCTGCAGTATGCCTTGTAAAATCTTTATGACATACTTACGTCCACAGATTGAGACAAAGCTAGTTTTGTTGAAATTATTACCACATGAATCTCTTGAACAATGGTTTACTGTATGGTTCAACACTTAATTGGAACAGAATGTGACTTAAGTCATTAAATCGTGTTTGAAAACAAAGTATGTTTTTAAGGATGCTTTTAGAAACAAAGTCAGGCACTGGAAAAATGCAATAGAATATAATATAGGGATTGTTAAACTTCACGTTTTTTTAGCACTGTTCATCTCACTACATCAGAACACTTTACATGATTTCAGATCTTCCACATTTCATAGCACACAGCAAAAAAAGGTGCCAAAGGTTTGGAGAAATCACATCATCTGTCAGTGAAAGAGATGCAACATTGTTCTGTAACATGTTACCTCAAAATGGGGTACTTGGGACAACTGGAAGAGAGGATTTTCCTTTACACTGTAGCAGGGAAACAAGGGTACCAGAATCAGTAGCAAGACAGGACGTTTAAAATTAAGCCAGGGTAAGCTTCTTTGATAAACCCACAGGCCAAACGGCCATGCAGATCACCAGTTCTACTAAAATAGGAAAAGGAAAAAGAAAGAGAAGGATAGATTTTCCCCCTCTTACTCCATGAAATGAATTAGACCAAGTTAGAGCAATGAGACCAGCTAGGCACGCAGAAATATTTTAGCAAAGCCTAACCCACAAAAATAGCACCAAGAAAATAGACGCAACTCCAATCCATCTCTCCCCCCAAAATCTCTGGAACTGAAGGTTATGATTGCCAGTTTTCTTCTGAATTAACAGAATAATCAAGCAAGATTTTTCATGTACCCCTATTCCACAATTTGTTAGCATTTCTCCATAATACATTTAGCTAGACAAAAAGTACAAGTCAGCTAAGGTGTTTGTTGTTCTGGATTTTATTAATATTAAAGAAAAGCACATTAGGATAAGAGCTCCTTCTAGATTAAAAACATCCTACACAAGTATTAAATTTTGCTCCACTCCCTTTCCAAGTTTTACATCTAGATAAAGATCGTGATTTCTTGCTTTAAAAGATTAAGTTACATAGGTTTGACATTTTTGTGCAAAATGGCCAGAAACAGGGCAGCAAGTCAAAGCTGAAGCGTAACATTTTCATGAGGGGAAAGGAAAAGGTTATCCCTCACCTACTACAAAATGAGCTTAGCCTTCCTGCCTCCTCCTGCCCATTTAACACAGCATGGATTTCCATACTGAACATTTGTTTCCACATTTTTAGTTTTAAAGAAGGTAAGCTACATTTCATTTTTCATATTATTTTCTCTTCTTCTATGGTACTAAAATAAATAGTAGAAAAAGTTATTAAATAGCAACTCTTTTTTTTTTTTTTAAAGAGATACAGGAAATTTTACTAACTAAACTGGTATGACATATTGCAACATCCAGACAGACTGCTATTTAGTAATACTTTATTACATAAAGGAAATGACATTTGATCTTTCTTAACCAAGATCTGTGTTACAGCTGGACTCTTCTGGTTTTGTACATGATTCTCACAGATTTTATCCACCCAAACAAATAGTTTTGCTGTGTGCATGTATATGTAAGCTGACATTAAAGAACCACCTATCTGAATGAAGCACTAGGACTCAGTAGAAAAAGAAGTACTAACTAGAGCAAATCCACCATGCCCAGAGTCTCACATCCTGAAGGAGTGGTGTATGAGCTAGCCTGGTTATAAGGGATTCCCCAAACCAGCGATGAGGCCCGAATATACTTGAACTTAATCACGTTAAACCATTAGGCTGCCTGCAATACATACTAGCAAATATGCTGGGCAAGAAGCAGAACTGGGGAGGAAGCAGTGGCACGCTAGACAGCCAAACATGGGATCAATTGGTACTTGCCAGCAGCGGAGATATAGTAAGGGTACCACTGCTATAGGTACCTTTGACTGCCTTCTACGTTCAATACATTGCGTTACCCTTAACTCAGTTACTCTTACAGATTCAGCCAGCAAGCTGTTGTTCTGTCAGCAAAGGAGCGTCACAGTGATCATCTCTCAACAGAAGTGGTGTTAAACTACACAAATAAGGCAAAACACAGTGTATTGAGGAAGTAGTACGTCATACACAGTGCAGCACATTCTAAAGTCACAGTCTTTCTATTACTTCAAGAAAAAGAGAGACCAACATTGTCAAGTAACAGCAATCTGGTACAGGCAGAGAACATGCAAATACCCCCAACAAAATTTTCACCAAATATACACCACAATCACAATCATACATACAAACTCATGAAATGAATGAAGACTCAAGTCTGAAATAAGCAATGATTCACACCAGAGAATTAAGTAGAATTACGGGATTTCAAGCCCTTAAGAAAAGAGGAACCTGTTCATCTTGGGCAGCTGGAATACAACTTATCAAACAGTTTACTGAAGTCTTACAGCAGCAGATCTTCCCTGCTGCTGGGGAAGGTTCAGACAAGCTAGGATTCACAAGCAGTACACAAACACTGTGGCAACAACTAAAAGCTGCCTCCTCCTATGCATATGTGCCCAGCACAGGACTGGGAGTTTCTGTCCCTACCAATAGTGCTTAGTAAGACACAATAAATTTGGGAACTCTTGCTTTGTGGTGGGGAAAAAAAAATTAAAATATATTCTTACAATATTTAAGATGCACATTCTTTTTTATTTTCCCCTGAAAAGGAAAATGCTTCCCCATCAAGTGAATGAGAAGACTAGATCCAAAACAAAGATTTAAAATCCCAGGCTTTAGCAATGCGCCCACTCATTGGGTCAACGTTTCCATGGTTTTTAGACCACAAACCACTGCCAGATTTCAAAGCTTCTTGCGATGTTAACTATGTAATTAGCTAGTAATAACTATGCAATCTTATTAAACCTCTCAGTAAGGATACCAGAAGGACAACAAGATTGCATACACCACTTGCCTGGCCTTGTCAGCCTACAACGTCTCTGAACATTACCGAGTATCTACCACGACATTATTCTACTGCTATTTTCTAAATTCAACATAGTATTACAAACACTACCGTCTGTACTCAGCACCACAAGGCATAAGCCACAGGCACAACAACAGCATTTGTTATTATTGACACAAATCAGGAGGAGCTCTTACTTTGAGGACACCATCGCCATCGGAACTTTGCAATCTTTGATAAAATCTTTTGAGTCTTATTTCCTTCCTGTGCTACATGCAAACAGCACACCAGCCCCAGCACCACAAAACACTTGAACAGGAAGCATCCCGCCTCTGCACAGTAGCGCTCATTTGGAAACGCCACAAGTTAAAAAGCATTAGAGCTGCCGGTGATTCAATAAACTTTGGTTTACAGTAGTTCTGCCTAGTCCACTTCAGAGATTTCATAACCACCTACACCGGAAAGGGCGGTGTTACCTTTCTTTTCTCTTGTAAAAGGCACATAGTCTTCCCTGTCTTTGTGCTCAAGAGCCTGCTTCTCCAAATATGCAAGGAGTCGCTCCCTGTCGAAGGGACCTGAAGCCTTTTTAGCAGTCTGGTCTTTCTGTCGGAAGCCTGCAGGCAGAAGCGCGTTCTGCAAAACAAAATGGAGCAAACAAGTACAGCTTAGAAAGCCTGAGTGAACACCTCTTCAGTTTCATTTCCTTCTTCCCTCTCCCTGTCCCCAAGGTTCAAACCTGATACATTATCCCTTTTAGGCAATCTTTGATCCCTTGCCAACTTCCTTTTTTTGGGGGCAGGGGAGGACACAAGGTAATCTATTCTTTAGGTACCAAGAATATAACTAGAAATAGAGCAATCTGCACTCTGATTAGGACTGAAGCAATTCTTTAAGTACAATAGCTCCCAGCACTAGACTAGCTAGTTACTTTTCATTTCTTTTCTAGAATGAACACTGTTTAAACGAGGAGTAGTAAATAAAACTCAGTTATTTACAGTTTAGACTTTCAGCAAGAACACTGCTTCCTCCATCACTTACATCCTTGTATTTCTAAGTCTTTAAGACAACTGTCTATACCAATCACTTTTGCCAGTTCTCCTCTGTTAAAATGTCTATAAAGATATAGCCAATTAAAATATCAAGAATATCTTGCAGTGCAACAAAATAAGTGACCATAATATTCTAAGTGATCCCTGAACATCAAGTTTAAATTTATCATGGTCCTGTTAAAGCAAGAACAGAAAACCGGGAGGTGAAAACACAAATCCTGGACTCTGACATTATCTGCAGTATCAGTGGAGGACATAACTCAGCTCTTAATAACAGAGAGCTAAAATATTCCATATTCAATACCCCATGCTGACATAATCATTCAGGATCTGAGCAATTACTTGCCTCCTCTTTGCAAAGTCAGCACGGGACAGGAATAGATACAGGCTACCCACAGGGCCAGGAATCTTTAGAAGAGGTCAGCATCCTCCCTCTCCCATCAAACTTCAACAGTAGAAGCAACAAAATAAAAAAGGATACAAGAAGGCTCTTTACCAGACAACACTGGAAACAGGAAAGTTAAACAGACCTTTCTAAACAAAGATTATTTTCAAGAACATGACTAAGAGCAATTTCTTATTTATAAATAAATCCCAGAAAGCTCCTCCTGAGAACCCCTTCTTCCTTTTTCCTCTACTGCAGTTGCATTCACATTGTAAACAGGAAATAAACAACTGAAACATTATATATACATATATATCTGTAAATAAGATCATTAGCAGACTAGGCAAGAACTCCATCTAAAAGTATATTGTTCAAGTAAAAAAAAAAGTCTCAATTTATTTAAGACTAATTTCTGAGCAAACAAAACCCAAAATTTCTCTTGGCTAATACCTACCTCAGGGTCAAGATCATCCAAAACGGTTTCCAGTTGTTTCAGTTCTTCTTCCGAAAGTTTGCCAAGAATTTCATCCTCATCGAGATCTTTGTACTTGTCCAAGTCCTTTCGAAATGGGAGCGTCATGACTTGGGTAGTAGAAAGTTGCTCAAACACTTCAAAACCCAAATCTTATTCTTAACCAGATCTATAAAAAAAAAAATTTTAAAAAGAAATAACCATAGTTAAGGTAAATATCCCAACTACGAAGTATCTTCAACCTCCACATACATGTCCAAAAGGAAAGCTTTTTCATCCATATTGATATCTACCTGTTATTCCACAACAGACAAAGAGCACTTGGAAGCTGACCACACCTTGCTGCTTCACTGACAAGAATCCCATCCTGCCACGCCATCAGTATCTAAGCTATATTTGTTTTCAGAAGAATGCCAGTACCCAGCTTTCTCTATGAGAACTCCAAGGCCATAAGAAAGATCCATCTGGAACTAGATGATCTTCAAGGTCCCTTCCAACCCAAACCATTCTATGATTCTATAATTCCCACAGGGCAGGCTGGGGAATTAGGAATGTAGGAGGGAGGAGATAGCAACTATACCTAGTATTTGTGAGTCCAGCTGAACACCATCAGGTTTTACAGATACTGCAGCCCAAAGAAGAGTTAAGATGCTTCTATTGTTGCTGCTGCTGTTCGAGGGCAGTAAAGGAAGACTTCACTACAAACAAGCTAATTGGTTATTACTGACTCATATCCCTGTGTATTACCTACAGAGGGAACAAAGGAAGTTTGCCTCTGAGTTAATTATAGCACTACCATTGAAGTAACATGCTGTTCTGTCCGAGGAAAATTAAAATACCTTGATGAAAGGCTTAGGGAATATAGGTCCTAAATAACAGCACTCCACTCAATCCTACTACCAAAAAAACAAAAATTAAAAATACAGAACAGATCACATAACTGCTCACTAAATATTATACTTAGAGGAAATCAGGGTCCTTCAAAAGATGTACAGTCTACATAGTACTTCTCATAGACAAGGAGAGCACAGGAAACCTTTTTTCTTAACAGTGACAATTTTTGAGCATTTGGCTTGGAAAAAAACCCCGAACAGTATTGAAACAGACAGGTTGGTTTCTCTCATTTCTCTGTGACAAGTTCTGGGATTCTCCTTTTGTTCAGCCAAATTCTTGCTTCAAGTAGAACACACACAAAAGGTAACTTGAATGACTCTCTTTAAGCAAGCAAGAGTGTCCATAATGTATTTGGGAGCAAAAGCTAGATCCAGACAATTCTATGATTCAGGCTCATTAGCCTTCCTAACCTCGTTCTTGGCTCTATAAAAATTCTCACCACAGATCAGACATACAGCAAACATTATTTGTTCTCCAGTAGCTCACATTCCAGTTCAGATGCTCACATCACATATACTAACTGCATTACTTCAAACGTGCACTTACACTGTACTTCAAAACCAGATCAATTCAAAGCTATTGCCTCTTAAATAAAAGTAAAAGAAGGCCATATGTACATACTATACTGTGGAATCCTGCTTACAGGATTCCTTCACCTCATTTGTTTACATCAAGGAAGGTCTCCCTAGCTGTCACAGCTACATACAGTGATAATTTAATTCAGAGACACTGAACATATGAGCACATAAAGGTTCATCCATGCCATTCGGTCAAATTTACCGGTAAAGTAAATCTGGTTTTAACAATTGCCTTTGCAAGAATAGTAAATTTTCAGTTCCTACCAACATCTACACCTGCACAAGGAATATATTTAGAGCTATTTTCAGGATGTCTGCTTTTAAAAAAGTATTACTTATATAATCACTAGAGTTTACTTGTAAACCACAGCTGACATCGATAGGACATAATTCCAAAGCTGAACTCACTTAGGTGAAGTTCCCTCAAACATAACAAAAAACAGGAGAAATTCTCAATTTCATAGTAAATTACATCAAAAGAACAGTGTCTGGCTTTCTCTGCACTAAAACCAATCACACTGGAAGACCTTGGGCCTTTTGCAAGAGGTGACAGAGCTGAGAACATCAGGGTTTAATGGCTGCAGAAAACACAGACTGTAGCACACCTATGTTTTTCACAGCCGTGTCCCAAAAGTAACCAAAGGAGAGTCTCCACGGTCTAGCTACCACCTCCTTTCATAGTCTCATGGTACTTGTTTCTCCAGGTGCATAACAGCTGAAGAACAATTAACTGATAGCTGCAGCAGATGCCACACAATCTGCGTGCAAAATTCTCCTTCTAAGAGCCTTAATGTTTTCCCTTTCCTTACAGTTTAAGCCATTACACACTATCATAAGAGAAAAACATTTCCTGCAGCTGATTACACAGCATTGTTTGTGACCAGGCTGCACTGTCTGAATCTTACATCAACATGCTGCTATTTACCACATTTCTGCATGTCCATTTGCATTCAAATATTAAAAGGTGTAGTTTTAACAGGTAATTATAAGGAGCAGAAGAGTTAGCATACTGCAGAATAATGCTCCCCTTACTCTGAGAGAGCAGCACTGCATAACCATATATTACATTCACGTAGGCTGTATTTCTTCTCCATGAATTGTTGTAAAATGCTGTCACTCAGAATTAATTACCTTTTATTTACTGCATTGGTATGCTTTACATTGGAAAATTACTCATCCTTTGTAATACATTAATTAACATTCAGGTCATAGCCCTCAGTCTCACTTGTTTTTATAATATGATTAAAGTAGCCATTTCAAGTACTGAGCCACGGTGTTCACACACACACAAGTGTGAAAAATAAGGCAGCAAAGAAAAAAAAACATATTTCTGTAACTGAGTCTTCACTTCAGCAAGAGGAAGAGAATCACATGTGGCCTGGCAAATTTAAGTTTAAGGAGTTTTGGACACATTTTCTAATACCTATCAAAGGTATCACTTAAAATATGAAAGCATACTTAACTTGAGGCACCTTTAAGAAGTTATGATGGTAGCACTGATTAGCATGTCTGTACTACATAGAGATTGCTTGGTAATGACCTTCAGAAACATTCCCTACAATAGAAACTACAGCATGTATGACACTCATATATAACGTGCTAAAACTCAGGTTCTAAAACATGGTGTCAGGAACTCTCATTGCCTAAAAAGGGCATAAAGGCCAGCTGAAGCTCTAATCTAATCAAACAAGCCCCTCACCTCCCATTAAACACATTTGGTACTCTGTTTGCTTTCCATCACTCACTCTTACAGCACAGAGAATGATACATGCATAACAAATTACAAGTTTTTAGAAGGAGCAGTTATTTAGACTGTGAATATTTGTGGCACATCTTACTGCAAAATCGTAGGCAAAACTGTAACCATCAATTTTGGCTTTGCAAATACTTTGCACTTTTTTGAGGAGCAGAGCTAGTTTTCTTTTAAGTATCCTTCTTAGGTTTGCCATGAAAACATTACATACATTAAAAGCTGAAAGGGCTAGTATTCCTTTTTCAGATATATCACTATGAGGTAAAGTAAGTTCTTCACTCTAGAAACTTCATAGTCCCATAAGAAACATTTGGGGAAATGGAAACAAAGCCAGCACTTCCAATCAATCAAATTTCAATTCTATGTTTATTAAACTGAAAATCAGAAATTAAGATATTCTGCTGGACATCACAAAGACAAAAATCTTGGCATTATTCCTTCACCTGAGAAATCAATGAAGAACTAAAGAAATTAGAAGATAGCAGTAACTTTACTTTAGGACACTTTATAATTACCAGAATCGTTCCCTGAAAGACTGTCAAGCAACTTTCACACACCTCTTAACTACAAGTTAAAGTATTTTTGGTTTAGTCTATCTGAAAGTGTATTTTTAAAACCCCAAAGATTCTAAAAACAGCTAGCTTCTGATTTTCTTTCAAAAATTCATCCCCCGGAAATTTCTACTATACTTAAGAACACAATTTCTTGGGACCCTAACAGGTGCAACTCTTTAGAAATATTTTGCCCATAGAAAACTACAGTTTTGTTAAAGTCCACTGTAAATGATTTCCATAACTTGGATTTTAAAATAGAAGTGACATCATGAAAAACAAACCAAGCCAGTTTTGGCCAGCACGTTCACAGAGTTCACTTTAATCTCATTTGTTCCTACGGAGCCTCCTTCCACCCAGCCTCTGGATGAACCCGTCCCGGTGCAGGGGGGTCTGCAGGGCTGTCAGCATTCCTGGACCAGTCGGGGGCCCAGAACATCCCAGCTGCTTGGAGAAGTCTAATCTGAGTGTTTCCCCAGGGAATCCCTACAATGGCAACAATCTGATTTTCCAGTGTGCGAGATTCTGTAGAACTGCTTATGAAGAATGTGCTGCATTTGAAAGAACTTTATTTATCAAAACTAGGAGAAAACCCAGTAAACATAAATATTACCATAACCCCAGCAGGCTTTTTAGGATGGCTTTGTAATGCCTCACAATACATCTGCTGAACAGACCAGTGCTGCTTTTCTTAGAAAGAAAAGCTCCCAAGAGCCCACCTGAGCCTTGCAAATCTCCAGCCTTGGTAGGGGACACAAACCAGGTTCTCCTGCGCAGGGAACCAGCAGACATTCCCTAGCCCAAAGCTTTACAGAGCCAGCAGGTGGCAGCTCATCTTTGCCTAGGCTTTTTGTCAGGCTAAATTGAGTTTTCCAGGCAGCAAGGAATAGCTATTCTGGGCTATTTTCCTATAAAAACAAGCCCGAGGCTTCATTCTGTTCAAAGAAACAATTCACTAAGCTTTACAGATGGCAAGTGGAGCTTCCCCAACTTCACATTTGTCCATACAGTAACCCAGGGAGTGAACGGCGACAGCTACTGCAGAGTTAACTACACAGACCATGAAGATTCTTCCATGATAAAGGACATCAGAAAACACCTGTATTTCCAGTTTCTGCCAGCTCCTCCTCTGTATTAGAGGGCACCTGGAATCAGACAGAGCCCACTTTGCTGTTTCATGTCTCCTATATAGAGCTACACAGAACTAGAACGCAGCTATTTTGCGGGCAGGGTGCTCTGAGTGATGGCTAAGTTGCCAAGTTGGCTTTATCCCATAAAAACTTACTCCTGTGTGCCTGTTCCTGAAAACCAGTCACCCACGCTGCAGGGCTGTATGGACATACCCATCCAGCCCAGGCAACAGCACAGGCGACAGAGCCAGGAGCCCCGAAGCACACATTCGGCAAGCTGCATGGGGCACAGAAGGTGAAGCCCTGGCAGCGCAGGAGGTGGCACTTCAGCACAGCCATCTCCACAACACTTCCAGGCGCTCTCATCAAACTAGCTGCAGGGCAGGTGTTATCATCCCAAAGAAATACAAGGCAGGGATAAGCTAAAAATCCCAGGTACCAAATGCCTGCCCTGAGAAGATCCTCTGACAGAAATCACCACCCCAGCTGTCTGTTCCCTCTCCCAACACGCAAGGCAGCACCACTGTATTGGGAGTTACTGCCCAGACACAATGAGGGATATTTTGGCATAATTTTTTTTTTTTTTTCAGACGGTACCTGGATTTTCTTCAATAGAGATGTACTGCCCATGGACACTGACACACTGTATCTCCTGGAGGAATCACCTATAGGTGTTTCACTCAAAAAGAAACATCAGATGCAACCTATTGAACGTTTATAGAAACATTCAGATGTTTGTATCTATTATGGAAAAGTGGCAAAACTTACAATCCTAGAATGGGACAGCAGAAGACATTCACTTTACTCCCACTGTGTTACTTAGGGAAAACTTCCAAGTACTAGCCTGTTTCAGGTTCTCCCCTCCACTACAGGCTGTCTTTCAAGATCTGTACACCCGACACAGTAGCAAGACATTAGAGATAAGGATACATTCAATATATTATGTATATATATTTATATTTAAAGCATGCAGCAACCTCTCTAGAATAGAGTGCCGATTTTCAACACAACTTGCGCTGACCCGCAAAGAAACAGGCAGGTAGCTTTCAGAGGCGTGTACTGCAAGCGTATGTGCAAAATTCCCAGGAAATACAGAAAACGGGGTGCGCCGAGGCGAAGGGGAGCCCACTAGGCCTCGGCCATCGCCCCCCCTTGCCGGGGCCCGGCTCCCTGCCAGGGCACAGGCCTAGTGGTCCCGGGGCTACCGAGCACAAACCCTCCAGGGCAGCAGCCCGCACACTTTATAACTTGTAGAAAACATAAATCGCAAGTTGAAAGAGTTATGCTAACCAGATACTCCAGGCTAAGTTTGTGAAGTTTCACAGCAAAGTTGGGCGCTGGCTAAAAAATTAACCAACACCCCCCACCTCCCCCCCGCTTCCTCTCAGCCCCGAAGGCGGCGGGGGAACCCCCCCGCTGGAAACCCGCATTTTCCCCTGCCAACACCAACACCCCTCCCCGCGCCCCCCAGCCCCGCTCTGAGGAAGCCCTGACCTCCCCACTACCGAAACCAGCCCAGGTTTCGGTGCCGTCCCCCCGCCCCCGCCGCCCCGGTGAGCCACTGGGGTCCCGGCCCTTCTTCTTCTTCCTCCTCCTCCCGCCGCGCTGTGGCGGCGGGCGGAGGGCTGCCGCCCACCCCCACCAGAGCACCGGAATGGCCGCCGTCCCTCTCCGTGCCCCCGGCCACCCGCCCCCGGCCGCGGACGGCCGCTCCCCGCTCACCCGGGCGGCGGCGACCCAGCTCCCTCAGCCGCGACCAGCAGCCCCGCGCCCCGCCCGCCACCGCCGCGCCTGCGCGCCGCCCCGCAGCATGCCGGGAGATGTAGTCCGGCCGCCATCTTGTTTTCCCGGTACGCCCAACACCCGGCGTCCTCCTGCGGGCTGTGGGGCGAGGGGAGGTGTCGCTCGCGGCTGGGCTCGGTGCCCCGAGCCAGCGAAAGGCACGGTGATGGGGAAATGGCGGCGTCCCCCGCGACGCTCTGGGCCGAGGGCAGCCTCCGCACGCCCCGCCGCTGGCCTGAGGTGGCCAAACACCAGCCCAGCCTCCGCAGTGCCGGCCTGTGCTCAGTGAGCGCCGGCCTGGTTTGAGGGCAGGAGTTGAGCATGAATCAGTGGGTGTTTCGCTACCAAGCACCATGTGCCAGTAAACACCATCTGCTAGTCAACATTAGCTACGAACACTATTTTTAAAGCGATCTGAGCAAATTGGCTTGAAAATGGTAGAAGACCTTACCTGATCCAGTATACGTGCTGTCGAGTTTTGGTGTACGTGAAGGCTGGAGCTGCTCAAAGGCAGTGGTCTTCAGAGGTTTAGGTTTTTTACAATGTGTTTACTGTCTTATTTCTGTGTTGGAAACTGTTAGACTTTCCACACCTCAAAATAAATACATTAAAAAAAGCAATTAAAATTAAGGCACTTGTCTGGCCTTGATTTGATGTGCCAGGTGATTCTGCCCCTCTGCTCCACTCAGGGGAGACCCCACCTGCAGTGCTGCCTCCAGCAGCAGGACAGAAGGACATGGACCTGTTGGAGCGGGGCCAGAGGAGGCCACGAAGATGATCAGAGGGCTGGAGCCCCTCTGCTGTGAGGACAGGCTGAGAGAGTTGGGGTTGTTCAGCCTGGAGAAGAGAAGGCTCCGGGGAGACCTCAGAGCCCCTTCCAGTACCGAAAGGGGCTACAGGAAAGATGGGGAGGGAACTCTGTATCAGGCAGTGGAGCAATAGGACAAGGGGTAACGGTTTTAAACTGAAAAAGGGGAAAATCAGATTAAATATCAGGAAGAAATTCTTTACTGTGAGGGTGGTGAGGCACTGGACCAGGTTGCCCAGAGAAACTGTGGATGCCCCATCCCTGGAGGTGTTCAAGGCCAGGCTGGATAAGGCCTTGAGCAGCCTGGTCTAGTGGGAGGTGTCCCTGCCCAGGGCAGGGGGTTGGCACTAGATGATCTTTAAGGTCCCTTCCAACTCCAACCATTCTATGGTTCTATGATTTGAACGGCTAAGTTTTGGCAACATACAATAATGGAAAATATCATTTTACAATAGAAACTGTTGAGTAACCTTCCTAGTAGACACCGCCATTCCCTCTTTGAGGATACAGCATTTGTAGCAGGAATATAATAACCAGTAATCATAAGTACAGATATAGCAGTTTGAACCTCGAAGCATTTTCCAGATGTCAAGGGCCCTTCAATACTGCTGTGACCTCGAGAAAAATGATTCCGAGGCTTAGACAGTCGGTAATACTGAGATGCTGATTTGCTTGGAGTCACTGAAAACTCTTGGTAGATTTGGGAAAAGAAATGGGGTGAAATGTTGGCCCCACTGGCGTCAGTATAAGTTCTGCCGTCTGCTGCAGCAGCGCCAAGATTTCATTTCCAGAAGATATATAGAGTGTAAGGCAACATACATAATCCATCTTATTTTAATATGGAGTTTATTTAAAGTATGTAAAATTCTAATAACTTTTGACTAACACATCAATTAAACATATTTTGCAAAGTCCTGGCTGTGCTGAAGACATTAGTGAGGCTCTTACTAACTTTAATAGAGACATAAATTAATCTGATAACTTATATTAATATCAGAATTGTGGAAACTTAAAAATAGAACAGTCCAGTGTGTTGGGCTGAACCGCCTAAGAGTGCCTTGCTTCAAAGAAAGGAACTCCCCGTGCGTGCAGAGGTGGCGGAGGCAGGGAGCAGTCAGTGGGTGATGGAGCTGGGCTTGTGACCGCTGCGAGATTCTCCCTTGTTCGGCGCTGGAAGCAAGAGACCCACAAAGCCACACTGAGCCCTTCTGGCACCGTGCCTGCGGGTGAATGAAGAGACACTTTTATAACCACAAGAGCACTTCTGCAAACGCTCAGCAATAGATTCATAATCCTTCGGTCATTAGAAGGCTGGCGTTTTCCAAGCTGACAGACCAATGAGTGTATCAGAGGGCAAACGTAATGTTCTCAAAAGGATTAGTAGAGGGATTTCTTTTTCAAAGGCTGCGATATAATTTAAGACAATCACACATGGGTGAGGGAAGTGTTGCAAATATGAAACCTCAAAGGACATAGAAGACCTGGACAGCAGTGGAACTTCCACAAGCGCTGAACCGATGCACATGCAAAGCAAGAGTGGATACAGCATGAAGCATCCTCACTGCCATTCACTGAGCTGAGCTGCGCAGGGCAGGAAAGGAACATCCAACGCCTCAGACATAATCCTAAACTGATTAAATCATAGTATATTTACTCGCTACAATGCTGATGTGGTACAAATGAATAACATGGGTTCTTCAATGCATATGGCCTGAGACAGAAATATCTTCCTGGCTGGGGAATTCACACAGGATATAGACAGGAAGGATATTGTCAGTAAACTAGATGATAATAAAAAGTGATGCCTGGACCCTCTGTCCTATATAATTTTTTAATGAGCGTGGCCAAACTCAGATTGAAACAAATTATGAGTGAGGAAATCATATTCCTTCCAGTGGCAGCAAAGAAGGACATGGTTCAGTCCCGGTTCTCTTGAGACACAACCCTAATGCTTTGAGAATTTTATATTCAGACAGGAAGGGTTAAGACGAGCACATTCCCGTGAGCAGGCTGGCTTACACAGCCCCACAGGGGTAGCTACCTACACGTATCTTGGAATTTTCCCCTCTTCTTGCAGATGGCTGCCCCGCAGCCAGCCCAGGGCCAGCCTGCCAGGACGTGTCTGGAGACAAGCTCAAGCACGGACCGTCAGACTCGCAGACTCCTAAGCTGTATCTGCAGGAGCCCAAACGCTGCCTGACGTGCTCTCTGCCCAGCAGCTGGGACCACGGCGCACGGGGTTTTGTTCCTTGAGTGCACCGATAAGACAGTTTAGGCATATCCAGAATGATCCAATTCACTGTGCACTGTCTGTATAAAAGAAATATGTGCTGAGAAAAACTTACCCTGGGCATACTGCTCAGCTGCAGAGGGCCTTTGCCTGACCTTGGGCCTCAGGTTCTTTAGGTAAAGAAAGAAATCCAACACTGAACGAGCTGTCCTGCAGATACGCTTATGGAGACAGAGGTGGAGCAGAAACTTCTTCACCATTAGCAGGCCCTGTAAAGAAAGGAGAACGGTATCTGTTACCTCCTGCTCCCTTCTGAGGAGCAAACCACCTTTTAAACATGACAGTTTAAAGGAGGTGAAGAGCTGGCCTGTACCTCCAAAGCCTCCTCCTTCTCATACCAGCACAGACAGTAGAGCTGGGCAGGTGGAGGAGCTGCCGTATCACAGTGGATGGAGCAGACGTCATGCTGCCTGTGCTCAGGGGTGGCACCGGGGAAGTGTGACCCAACCCAAGGCACGCTTTGGGACCAGAGCAGTGCTGTGCAGCTCTGTAAGCGGGGTGTAGAGGATGGTCAGCAGGCGGGGTCTGGTCCCAGGGTCAGCAGTGGTCTTCTTACGTCCTTGGGCAATTTCTTCCACCTTTCAGCTTTCTGGAGTCCCAAAGCATGGGACCCGTGTTCCCGTCCCCAGCGGCATGCCCACCAAGTGGGCCCCAGACTTGAAATAATCGTCTGCTCTGTGTCTCACTTTCCACACCTGCAAATGGAAATGGTGATTCAATTTTAGGTCTACTGCTGCAAATTAATTGGTACGGATGAGGTATTTATTATTACTTTTACCACCATGGGGCAAGTGCAGTGTACAAATCTAAATGCATTTCTTCAGGATTTAGTGTACTACGGATACAGAAGGGTTTACAGAAATCGAGTTTGAGTGAAATAGCCGATGACTTGAAGTTTGTGTTATTTAATGTATTACTGTACGCTGCCTTATAAAACATTCCAAGAAAAAACAATTATCTGTCAAACCAATGCAATTAAAAAACCCCAGCCCAAATATTGTTGACGTTTGACCACTTGAGATGCTGCTGGCCAGCATTTTAAGGCACAAACCACCAGGCTTTTATGAACTGGGGCTGGCTACATACATGGGTTCTCTTTCAAAGCCATTTCAGAAGTGTCACCACAACTCAGTAATTTTACATGTGAACAAGAGTCAAATTTTATCTCTACCCTAGGTCCAAAATTTGCTGGTCAGGCATTGAACCAAGGGGTTTAATACACAGGTCACTGAATTTGATCAACAGCTGGTCTTTAAGGGAAGCGATCAAAACATGCACAGCACAGTAATCAAGACCAGATGTTTGTCTAAAAGACAAGCTCCAGCTCAAGCAGGAATTAATTAAGCAAAGTCTTACAAGCTGTGTTATAAGGAAAACAGATGAAAAGATCACAACAGCCCCTCTGTTTTTTTTATTAAAAAAATACAACAAACAAAACAACTGACCACATTTTGGCTATGAATAGTTCATTAAAATAAAATTTGCTTTTGGGTGCCCGGTAAAGGATTTACTGGTGCGGCCTGCTGGCAGTAAGCACAGTTTAGGCAGTGTTGGAAAAAGCCCAAACCTCTACACTGCATTCACCACGCGGCAGCTCTGAACCAAACTCTCACGGGTCAAAGGGAAGGCAGAGCCAGGAAATCTGTTGTTTTGGGATCCACAGGACCGTTGGCTCTTGAAGGTGCCCCCTGAAGTGGAGCAAAAATTTTTCTAGAGTAGTTGTCCCCATGTCTGTTGTATCCTTAGGGTGTTAACTCTGCTGCTGTGCTTCTTTCCACAGGTCAAATACATAAATTTATAAAAAGCCTAGATGGGCAAAATGTTATGCAAAGATTCCTAGCAGGGAAAAGGGGCTGTTTTGGAGCCTTACTTTCAGGGTATTGTCTGTGAAGTCCCACACATTGAGAATACGGTCAGTCCAGGTGCTCACAGTCATTTGATGTAAATGTATCATAGCAGGTATAGCCCATACATGGGGTATAGTGTATCCCGTACATGGGCTATAGCTCAGATATGTGAATTGTATTGAATACTTTTGTCTTTTAATGTTGCGGTTTGGGAAGAATGAAACATTATTTAGAATGCACACTCTGTGAGGCTGAAGTATGATACAGTTTACTTTGTATGCTGTGGTTTCAACGAGAATGTTATTCCTATACATGTAATAGACTGTTGTGTACATCTGCATTTAATATATTTACCATGTGTATTTTTGTCTGTGTGTCTCATGAATACAGGCGACCTGTGTCTTTTCTTGGGCAAACTGATCACGTTTCTAATTTTTTGATTGCAAATTCTATGCGTGAGGTAAAAGGAAGAAAGAAACACGAAACCACAGCCAGAGAAGAGAAGACCCTTGACTCCAGCCAAACTCTGCACTCCTTGCAGAAGTCTTAGACTATTACATTTCTAACAGAAACTAATATGAGGTGAATTTGTCAGCAGATACAAGGCAACTGCAAATGGAAAAGTCAGCATGGGAGGGGTTCTTCCCATTCATATCAACTGAGAAAGAGTTTCAACTTAGCAAATATATTTTAAGGCGTGACAGGAAAATCTGAGTGAATAACCTGCAGAAGTTTATCAAAAAAACAAACACCCCAAAGTTAACTTTCGCTCCTTGTTGATAGCGTACATTTCCCTTTCCCAGTATTTGTATAGTTATGAGTAACTCATTCAGCCCCTGATCCTGCAGACCAAGATTAAACCCCAAAAGAGGGTTTAATCCACGTTAAGAATGAAATCCACATTTCTCTGCCTCATGTCTGAACCAGCCCTCTTTGCAATGAAGCTTCAACCCCAGCACCAAACTAAGAGATTCATCTTCAGCCTGAGCCACCAAGTTGCCAAGCAGCAGATTTCAGAGCAGTTCGATTCAGCTTCCCTGACGCTTCTGGTAGTGAACAAACAAAACCAAAGATGCAAGCCCTGTTTTCTCTGAATGCTTCAAGGCAGAGAGAGAGAAAGAGGAAAAGATCATGGAATAAACAGGTCTGTTTCTTTTCCATTTCTGTTAATCTGACAACAGTTTGGATGTTTGGCAAAAACGTTGTTAACTTATGGCTGAAGTTTGAGGCAAGGAGGCTCCAAGATAATTGCAGCTTTGGAGCATCTTCGTGCATTCTGCACATTATTGTGGATACAGGTGTTTTCCTGAGCAGCAGTGACAAAATGCCCAAGGTAATCCTTCAGTCCCTGGTGTTAGTCTGCCTCTTCTGCTGTGAGTCCGAGATGTTTGGCAGGGTATGGAGTGAAGCTGAAGGCATTGTATTTCCTAGTTGCACTTTCTTTTTTTTCCATAGGAAAATTCATCTCTGGTGCAGCATCTGCTTCTTACCAAGGCAATGCCTTGTTTTCCTGCCAACATGTCATGAAACTTAAAGACACGGGAAGAGCTTTTCTGCTGTTAGTGACTCATCACTTAGTGCTCAGAACCAAGGGCCTCAGTTCAGCTAGAACTCAGTATCCAGTGAAGGCAAGCTGATAAATTAAATTGTGGACATACGTGATTACAGGGAGTACATTCAAATTTGTTACTTATTATATACAATCTCAATCAATGGTTAACTTTAGTATAGAATAAAAGAACAGATATAAATTGAATTGTCAAAACTAATTAAAAGAAGAGAGGAAAAGCATCGCAATGGTCTGTAGCTATGTCCTCCGTTAAGATCAACATGTTCTTCTGAGAGGTTTTGACCTCACTGCAATGCCATCAACTCACTGCACTTTGATACAGCCAGCAGTCCCCTTGAAAACATACACCAAGCTTTTAGAAAGTGCCAGGGTAGTGACTTGTCCTTCTCGAATGGAGAGGTGCACTCTGAGATGCTCCTGTCCTTTTAGGCCTCCAGATGAGACACCCCAGAGATCCTCCTGAATCCAGAGATGGAGGAGCAGTAATTAAAGAGCCCTTCTCCTCCAGCCTGCGTCCTGCTCGCTGGCTGCAGCCCAGGCAGGCAGGCTTTGGGCAAAGACTAGCACCCTCCACTCCAGAACTGGCTCCCTGGAGCCACACATCTTGGTGCAGGATGAGGGCCAGCAGGCTTCTGCTGCAGGACCTGTCAGGCTGCTTCAGCTGCCGGGCCAGTTTGCAGAGGGTGTGTGAGAGGAGGAAACCATTCTCTTCAGGGCTGGCTGCCTACATGTGCGCCCAGAATTGTGCAGCACATCTGCAGAGGCTGTGCATGCATGTGCAGTGAGGGCATGCTCAACTGCTTAGGGATGTGCATGGGGCAGGGTGATGGCCGCAGCTGGCAGAGCATCCAAGCTGCAGTGGAGTCTGTTCTCATGGTTTCCAGGCAGAGGGGATGCACACGGGACAGCTGAAGCTACATCGTGCCAAGGCAAAGTCAGGAGGGAATAAACATGGTCTGGGTGTGGGTTAGGTGGGACTTCACCTGCAGGCTTGGGGCACACAGAAATGGTAGAATCATAGACTCACAGAATAGTTTGAGTTGTAAGGGTCCTTTAAAGGCCATCTAGTCCAACCCCCCTGCCATAAGCAGGGACATCTTCAACTAGATCAGGTTGCTCAGAGCCCCATCCAACCTGACCTTGAATGTTTCCAGGGATGGGGCATCGACCACCTCTCTGGGCAACCCGGGCCAGTGCATCACCATCCTCACCGTTAAAAACTTCTTCCATCTACTCTAATCGACCCTCTTTTCGTTTAAAGCCATTACCCGTTGTCCTATCACAACAGATCCTGCTTAAAGAGGCTGTCCCCATCTTTCTTTTAAGCCCCTTTAGGTACTGAATAAGGTCTCCCCGGAGCCTTCTCCTCTCCCGGAGGAGGGGGTGACCTGCCCAGGTGCGGGCGGGAGGGATGCTGCTGGTGGAGGCGGCGCTGGCGGTGCCGGTCCTGCTCGCTGCTGGGGAGGGGGCTGGCTGGGGCTGCTGGTGCCGGTGCCCGCGGACCCCTCGGCGCTGCTGGCGACTGCCGGACTACGAGTCCCAGCGTGCCCGGCAGGGCAGGGGCCGCGCTGCGCAGCCGCCGCGCCGGGCACCCACCTGCCGCCGCCGGCGCTGGGCTCGGGGCGCGGAGGGGCGCGCAGCCGGCGGGCGGCGCTGGGCTCGGGTTGCGGAGGGGCGCGCAGGCGGCCGGGGCCGGCCCCACGGCGGGGTAAGGCGGAGGGACGGGGACGGGGATGGGGACGGGGAGGGGGAGGGGGACGGGGACGGGCGGGCCGCCGGAGCATCGCCCGCGGGCCCGGGGCGGCGGCTCCGCGGTGCTCCGCGCAGTGCGGAGCGGGGCGGGGGGGCGCGGGGAGCCGGCTGGCCACCACCCCGGCCCGGCGGCCGGGAAGCAAAGCCGCTGGAAATCATCATCCTCGGCGTGGAATAAGCGGGGGGGACTCGCCCGGGCGGCCCCGAAACGTCCGAGGCTCCCGCGGTGTGCGCAGTGCCTCTCCCCGTTCTGCCTTTTTTTTTCTGGGAGGGGGTGAACAGCGCGTTTCACGAGGGAATGCGGGTGCGTTTGTTTCGATGCGCTCGCATCCTTTCTGTCAGGCGTTAAATGACAAAAATGAGGTGAAGCGGTTGAATCAAATAAGAAAAGAAGGTATTTTTGTAAATGAAGACGAGCTGTCTGTGCTGAGATCTCACGCCTTTTGTATGTCAGCAATAAACCCGGCAGGACTGATGGAGGGCGGCTCTGCCCCGCGGCCCTGCCGCACGGCGGGATAAAGGTACCAGCGGCAGGTTCAGGAACAGGAGGCGGATTTAGTATTACTAACATTACCAAGCTCTCGATGAGCAAAATGTGTCCTCAAAACCTGCACGTTGGCACTAGGTATCGCACAGGCTCTATTTTGTCATGTTCTCATTACAAAATTATCAGGGTGGCCCTCCGCTGATTCAGGGGTTTTTGCTTTGATGGAAGCTTTGAGAGAATTTCTGTTGCCAGAGTAAAAATCCACAGCTGATCAATGAGAATCACGTAGAGAAATCCGAGGACTGTAAAACCAAAAAATGAAAACTGGCTAGATTCACGTGACCACCCTGAGCTTAGGAGTAACATAAACTTATGAAAAAAAAATTAACATCATTAATGATGAAACAAATTCAGAAATGTATCAATGCCAAATATCAATTTAAAAATAATTGGAAGAAGTGATAGTATTTTTATACCGTGAATGATACACAGTATAGGGCTATGCTTTTGAAAATGTTTAGTAGATGAAGTCTTCAGTAAGTTATTGAGTTGTGTATTTGTAGTAAGTAGGTACAGTCCTTCAGTTTCTTATCATATGAAAGCTTTTCTTTAACTGACTTATTCTCAGAAATTGTCCTTGAACTTCCTCTGTTCTGCCCTCCGCTTCTGGAGACAGGAACTTGTAATGGGAAAGAAACACCTGGGACCAAGTGGCCTAATACTGCAGGCATCGCATCCTCTAATTGCTTGCAAGGAATACAATTATTAGAAAAATGAGCTCCAACTAAGGGATGTATGGATGTCTCACTGAATTATCCTAATGATATTACGATCTTTTCTGCGTTATTCTGCACCTGTTTGCTATCTAATAGACTGCTTTTGCTGAGGTGCCGTATGTTGTGCAGCTCTTAACTGGCTGGCTTCCGCTATAGATATATATTTAAATTTTTATGACTATGTAAAAAATGAAGGTTATGTGAGTCATTTTAGTGACTTTGTCAACCTAAATTCCCTATGTATCTTTTCTCTCATTCATCTAGCTTGGTTGGATTTGTCTGAACTTATCCAGTAGCCTCTCTCATCTTGACAATCAAAATAATTTTGTTCAAAATGGTGCGCTTTGCTCTCCCGTTGCCTAACTTTTATTCCTTCCCCCACTTATTATTATTTCCAGTATTTTACAACTTCTGGCAAGCAATGCTTATGCATTTCTGCTGTTACTCATCTGCTCTAGGGTTTTTTTGTAGCATTCCGAAGTTATTGAATCTCATAGTTCGATGTTTTCCTGTGGCTGAGTGCCCTTTTGACTGAGGCGGTGGTAGCTCTGCAGGGTTTTGCATCGAGAGGTACCAGGTAGCCCTCTGTAGCCACCTGGATTTGCATGTGTTAGGTTAATACCGGGCTGAATGCATAGGTTCTGTTTACTGACCGTAGCACACAAGCGTAGCGCTGCCTTCTGTTCAACACCGGAGTTTGGTCATCATTATTTGGTGCCACAGAAATCTGTAAACTTATTTTTTAAATCCTTCTTTATTAGGATTCTTTCAAAGAACGGCTGGGTCTGAAGGTCCAGCTGCTGTTCTAAAATAGGGAAATCTGAGAACAGCAGTGACAAAAAGGTAGCATGCTGTTTGCTATCTGTTGTCAGCACAAGTGGAACAATGCTTTTCTTGGTATTACCCAGTGTCCTTTTTTCCTATTGATGTTTCCAACATATGAAAACCAAACACTAGTGTTGTCTTTTCCAGGCCTGGACTGATCTATTTTGTTATAAAAATTATCACTTCCAAGTACAATTTCCTCTCTTATTGTTTCAGCTATCGGAATGTGCACATCACGGATGGTTTAGAGCTAAAATACAAAAAATACAGGTAGTTACTATGTCTCTGTACATTGTAAGGAGAAAAAACAGCTTAGGAAAGATGCAAGAAGAGTTTTTTTAGAAGTCGTCTATCAGTGATCATTATCAATGATCATAGTTCTGCCATCAGTAGTATAAGCTCTTAGCCCAGCTTTTGGTTCTGTCTCTGCTATGTTTTCACCTGGCAAAGATCGTTCATTTAAAAGATCCACTTAGATGAATAAGACTGTCCATGGAAGAAGGAACCTGTAGCCAAAGGAAAAGCTGTCCAATGCTCAATACTTGGAAGACAGTTCAGTTCTTGGTCTTGCTGCAGACTTTCCATTTGACCCCGAACAAGGCATTTCTTTCCTCTGACAGGACAGTAAAATGGAGAAGCTCTCGTGTGGCTGATGATGCTTAAGGCACCACAGTAGCTGACTCCATGTAAACATGATCGATCAATGCGGGTACCAGAACTTGGCCTTTGGCTTCCTGAGGATGCCTTTTAACAAAGCCGTGGGTGATTCATACCCCACTCCCTGCTTTGCTTTGCATTTATGGTTGGTGTGTTGATGACAAGAACTATAATTCTTTAAACAACACAAAATCCAGGAGACTCAACTGGATGAAGGCACCATCTTCTAAGCATCACAGCTATTCCCATAGTGTGAATGATATAAGAACCGGTTCATCCCTGTTCATCTGGGGAGCATAGATCCATGGGCTGCTGTGTGGCAGGACTGGGAGCATGTACGCTCTGGCACGGTGCTCACCCGGGGAGGTACAGCCTCTTGTTCCAAAGTAAATCCTACTGCAGAATCAAACCTGCGGACTCTGGTAGTTATCGAAAGCGGCTAAAATATCATTGGTGCCTCATAGAAAATAATGAGGCTATCATTCTTCCCGTTGCTATCGTATGGGCACGTACACTGTTACACTGTCGCTTATAACACTGATCGGCATCATTGCTGATAGTCTCAGCCAGTCGTGATATCCCCCAGACTGCCAGTCAACCCCCACTCGTACAGCTCGGCAGCAGGGTGTTTCTGAAGCTTACACATGACAGATCGTGGGTGGAGCTGCCATTCCATAGTCCATTTTGTCTGCATAAAAAGACTCTGCTCTCCAGGATTTTCAGGCTAGCACTTCCCACCGCCCTCAGTTTCAGACAGTTACGGTTATGCTTTTATGGTTATGGTATGGTTATGGTTATGGACAGTTATGGTATACAGTTGTTATGGTTTTATTTTAGAAAAGCTAAATAACCTTGCAGGGATTTTTAAGTAATCAATTAAGTTCTAGAGATGGAAGAAACATACCTTCCTGTTCCACAAAGTTAGCAGTTGCAATGAGCAGAGATAGAAGATGGTTGCTTCATTATTTGATAACTACAACTTTTCCTTTCTAAAAGCAAGGAGGAGTCCCTCACTGCCGGGGACATGACAGATGGACAAGTGCCTCTCGTCTTTTCCATTTCCCACACTTGAAGCATCACTGGAGCGTCAGAGCACCATATGCAATCTCACTAATATCTGTAGCACTTGTTCTGCCATCCTCTTCCTGTAGGTAGGAATTAAGTGATCTACAAGTTGCTTTTTTTCAGTAAGACTGGCTTAAATCCTCATATAGTCATTGTATAATTAGTCATAATTTTTGTATGGAAACAATTCTAGTGGTTAGGATCTAAAGCTATGTTGATCCCCAGAAACAGGTTATAAATTCATCAGGCATTGTAAAAAAACCTACCTCCTACCCAGGACTTACTTTCATGTTTTGAGTGGTTATGAATAATACCACTAATGTTATTTTAGAAACAATGAGAAATTATTTATTATATAACTTTATTCTGTACTGGTGGGAGAAGCATTAATGTTTCATCTTTAATCACCAGTGAAGAACCTTTCATGTTATCTGAATCAAAGGGACTACATCCTTTTATATCTTCTATAAATAACGGTACATTCATATGGATAATTTTGCAATATACTTGATGGTTATTTTCTCATAAAGGGCATGACTGAACTCCCATTAAAGTGAGTTGATGTCTCGCGTTTTATTTGCATAGGAGTTGTCAATCCCTCAGTAAAGAAGCTAACTGTAAAACATAAACTACAGAGTGGCATAAGCATTACCAAGGTTCAGAAAGGCTCACCCAATTACGAAGTGGAGTTTCTGATCACTGAATGATTATCCTAAAGGTTCAGGTCTAGTCTAATATTAGGACAACACAATTTTTAATGTTTACCAGTGTCTGTATGAGACTAAACCATTTGCTAGGAACAGGACATGAAATAACCCTACATTAGCCCTGGGAAAAACAGTGTTTTAAATATATAGGGATTTTTAGGGATTCTTTGCTACAGTATGACAAAAGATGGCAAACTGGGCTGGGAATAGAAGAGGTTTGGCCATGTCATTACTCGCCCAGAGCCACCCCTGAGCTTGGTGCCACGTCAGCTGAGAGCACTCCCCATCAGCCCCACAGACACCCTCTCGATGGACCCAGTTCTACAAACCCTTAAACAGGTTTTTCGCTTTGATCCACCCAGTGATCGTGCTCTGTCCTGGATGTAAAGGATTAGAAAAGGTGACTAAACCAGAGCACCTGGTTTAGTCCTTCTGCCGTGAGTTCTTCGGAAGTTATTTTTGGGAAAAGTTGGGGGATTCTAGAAGACCAAGATTCTAGATACTACAGATCTCTTCCATTTTCTGCCTATGTGAGTTTCTTTCATGTGTCTACTGTCCCTATCTACATACAGACCTGTAGCTAATACCATTTTCATCACACACACACAAAAATCAGTTTCATAATGCTTCACTATGTGTTCCTATCATGCTTCTGGGCTGTGTTGGACCTAATGCACCCTTTCTAGCTTTTCTGAGATCTCTGAACCTTCTAGTTCAAAACCAAGAAGAAATTTTGTACCACAGAACATGATCTCTGAGTATACTCCTCCTGTATGTTCATGGTTAGAAAGTACATACTGGTCTTGCTTTTTAAGTATAAAAATGGAACCTTATTTATATGTCAAATAATGGAGTATTTATCAATTTTTAAATTTTTTTAAGATTGAGCTTTCAACAACCCAGCCTTATTTTTCATAGCAGTTCCTGGACAGCAGTGAGGTCCTCTCCCTGGCATTGGATCAAGTATATTGTTGTGAGCTCTCCATTGCCTGGGTGGTGCGGGACGGTCACCCTTCTTCTACGGAGCATCTGCTTGTGTTGCACAAACACTCTGCTCTTAATCATAATGTCCCCAATCCTATTTATTTGGTCCAGTATCAATTTAACTTGGGATTTATTCCACCTGTTTCTTGTTTTCATGTTTAGACTATTTAAAGAAAGGGAAGAATTTTTCCACATCTACAGATCAGTTTGACAACTATTTTTCAAAACGCAAATACCCACCATTGTGGATATGGAGATAGTTTAAAATAGATCGTGCATCAGGATTTCCTTTCTAAACATCAGTTGCCATGACTTGCAAAAGCGAGAACAATTTGTCAGTTCTGATTATAAAAAAAGACTTTTTTGGTATAAAAATGCAGACTCTATTGGGTTATTTCCCATTCAGCACATCTCTTTACATAAATGCACATTGCCATGCAGCTTCGTTCTTAGCTTGTACACACTGTCAAAAGCTAGAAACTCAAATGATCTGTATCACAGTATTCTCATCTCCACAGGACCTCAGAGACATGATGTTTTTTTAGGTGTATAGCCTGTGGTTTAGACAGCGTGAGGGACCTGATGTGCCTTTGTAGCTGCTGGTCCATAGAAGGTCCTACAGGTCAGGTTGTTCCAACACTTCTCAAGGGATCCAAGCCAACACAAGTGGGACCTCTCTGACATCTGACCTTAATTCAGCAGAGGACCAATTCCATATCAGAAAGAAATACCTGTATCAGCGGTAGAAAATTACGGCAGTCTTATGCTATCAGCAGAAATACAGCCTGGCTACTCTAGAAAACCCTTTCTGTAATGTATAAGGATTATAACCAAAAAGTACTTATGGAACACAGCAAAGTATAGAGGAGTTGTAGCACAGCAGGTGTTGGCTACATAGAGCAATAATGATTTTATGCACGCTGACTAATGACACCCTTTTTGTCTTTGAAAACATATTTTGAATCCTGATGTTGACAGGCATGGGTAAAAAAGCCACCCCAAATAAAACAGAAGTATGTATTTCTTTCTTTAGATGTAATCGAAGATAAAAATATAGCAATGGAGTCTTTGAAGCTCACCGTGAAACATCTGTGCTCCACAAAGATTTAAAAGTAGCACATAGTTAGCAGAAATGCTGTTTCTTGTAGTTTTGTACTATCCTAAACCCACATGGATTTTACCTGTTGGGTATCTAACAGCATGCTTTGCTGTTTAACAGCGGGTATTTGAGCCCAAGGTAAACCGTGATGCTCCCTATTGAAACTACGTGGAAAAAACAAAAGGGATTTGTGCTCCTCCATTCCTTACTCTCCTTGTTCACTCTTCCCAGTAAGTTTGAAGGGAAACTCCATAATCTTATCCATGGTCCCTCATCCTGCTTCCCTCAGTGTCCCTAATGCATGTGACGTTCAACAGCGCATTGCCTCTGCAACTAGATTGAACGTCACTCTACTGTGTGACACCTGGTTTGCTTTTGTATGCTCAAAATAACAGTAGCTTGGAGCAGTTGGTTCGTTAGGATTGCTTTTGTAACTGATTAAAGTTCTCATACAGTAATTATAACAAAGAAAATTCAGTGGATATAATCTGTAAAGAGTACGGGCACACTTAGGAGAGTCAAACCCCAACAAAAAGCAGCGCAGACAGCATATGGCCCTGTTTACATACACAACATTAAGAGTATGGAATCCAATTAGGAAGGTGAAGATCGTAATCATCACATTAGACAGCAATTCCCATAGTAGGTGAACCCAGGACTTCAGCATTTCCTTCCCAGACTGAATGATGCTGAACTGTTAAATTTATTTCGTTCCTTTGGTTTCTGATAACATGACTGTGGTCAAAGATCACTGGAGAGCATAAAGCTGGGACGTGAGCGACAGGCGTTGCAGTGGAGCTTTCAGTCGCCTCTACAGCAGGGTGCAAGCTCCAGAAAAGCTTTACTCCTTGCAGGGATCGTGCACAAAGACATTCCCAAAGTGATGTCGTTTGCTTTTGTTCAGCCACTGAAGAGTAGGATTCAGTCGTGAAAGGGAAAATATCAAGGGAATTTCTGTTGCAAATCTATGCGTGCAAGAAAAGTGTGATTTCAACTCTTCCATGCACCGCTAATCTAACAAGGGTTATCCGACATAGTGCTTCATGCCATAAGAAAAGTTAGACTACTACATCTTTAATATCTGGGGTTATATTTCTCTTTGCGTATCCTTGCTGCACATGGTCAAATATCTTCTCTTTCTAATAATTAAAAGGAAACAGTTACAATATTGAAAACTGTCTCCTGTTGAAAAGTGTCTCCTGGCACGTCTTCCCTTTGTGGCTAAGCGCTTAGGGAATTCACAAAGAAATCAGGAACGTCTGGTACGCACAAGTCGTACTCTGCTGTACTTAGCCATTAGCACCCGGATTCAAGTTTGCAAACTTTTTCACAAAAGCCACGACATACATGGTCTATCAGTAAAGCAGTTCTTAGCTGTGTTTGTTCCCGGATGGGAATGGTGCAGCGCCGTACAGCTGCGGGAGAGGTGCTGGTACCAGCCATCCTGTGCAGCAGCGGCGCTGAACCTCAGCCAGGGAAACGGCTATGTACTCTCACTACTTACTTTTCCAACCATATTTAATTAACCTAACTTTAGGATTACATTTCTGTCTTTTCCGGGGATGCGATTAAACTCTAATAAAATAACCATTTAAACCGTTAAATAGAGTTTTAAAAATTTCTAATCCCCTCAAAGAAAATTTTCAGCCCAGTTAATGACTGCTAACTGAAATGTTACCTTTTTAATGAGTTTATCCAAAGAAACTTAGAGAAGGTGCCTTATGCCTTAGTATAGAAATGTTGTACTGCAGCTGAATTTGCTTTTACAGTTTAAACAAACATACTTATCACTTAAATAACATGCTTTCATTATTTAACAAGTAGTTTTGGTAACAAATGGTATCAATTAAAGGTACGTAGAACTAGTGTTCTCTTTAAGCACCAAGTACACAAAAACATTAGCTCTTTCGGACTTTTTTGCCAAAACACCTCTCACACTCATCACATATGATGCAATTTTGATAATATAAGAATTTTTCACAACTGTGGTAACTTTGTGAAGCATCAGATGCTGACTAACTTCCTAAAAGAAACTCGCAATTTAAAGAACAGCTGAATTCTACCATGACATTTGGAATGGCTTGACAATGATGTCATGCTATGAAAAGAGGGACAATAAATAAAGCAGCAATAAGGAAAAAAAATTGAGAATATATAGGGGAGATAATGCTTTTTCTTGGAATAGGCTGTTTAAGTGTTTCAAATCAAGGCTTATCATGCCTTGCAGTATTCATAGTATTACAGATTTTTCCAATTTGTTATTTTACTCATTATTCTATTCCTTTTCCCTAGGTTGCTGATTTCTTGTCTTTTCAATAAGTAGAAAAATGAGATATGTTTTAATATTTAGTATTTCAATAGTGAAACTCTAAGTAAATGCAACATTTTCATACAGATTTTGAATAAAAGAAAAATAAAGATCAGCCTTCCAGCTCACATGAAGAGTGACAGAACCCGCATGGATTTTGTTAGCTTATGACAAGTAAGGATCTGGCCAAAGGAAATCGGAGTCTGGGTTGACACATAAGCCAGATGTAGGTGCCAGTTGGCTGGTTTCCAGATCGACCATAGCTTTGAAATTTGTGAATGCCAAAACCCAGCTGTAAAACTGCACAGCTAGCTGGGTAATTGGGAGAGCTCAGGTGCTGGCGTGGGAAACTGGGCAGACTTGGGAGGGCCCAGAGCACAGTGGAAGTCCCCAGCTAGTGCTGGTTCTGATCATACGTTAATTCTCTTTCACTTCGTCCATTTACAGGCAGATTCTGGCTCTAGAATGTGTTCTGGACAGGGAGAAAAGAGCGAGTAATGATCGTCATATGACAAAATATGTGACAGTTGTGGCCATGCAAATGACACTTCCTTGTTACTGATCAGTTGGGATCATCTAACAAGGATCCACATTCAAGTTTTAAAACTTAAAGAGTTTGTGAAATACTAAGTCCGTATTTTTTTCATGACTGTGTTTTGAATGCCTGCAGGTGCCCCATGCAGCAGACTAATTTGCAGATGCTCTTTTGAGTTGTAAGTAGCATATCCTCACTGCAAGAATTATCTTGATGACAAGTGCCATCATTTGTAGCCAAAAATTTTGAAATGAGACTACCAACTAGCATACTTTCAAGCTGCTTAGGTAACCAGAATGTGTCAAAAAGCCAGCCAAGATGATGTGGGTAAACTTTCATCCATCATCAAAGCTAGGATAAGACAGAATACCTCAAGGCATAACATTGTGTTTCTTGTTTGTCAGTGTTGTCAGTGTTGGACTGTACCGCTTTCCTCTGTGTTTAGCCAAAAGAACAAGCAGATACTGCTGTTTCTAAGTAAATTCAATAAAACAGATTTATTTCTATGGAAAAGGATAAGTTCCTAATGTTTTGGGTTTTTTTCTTTTCTGTGTCTCAAAGCTTCTCTTTGCTGCTGCACTCACGAGGTTCCCAAGTGTACCATACCCTTCCTTGTTATTCCTGGGCTACTGCTGCACAGGCAGCCCCGGCGCTTCCCACTCCCCCTCCGCTGAACCAGGACGTCTTGCTGCTTTGTTTTCATTAATAAAGTGTAAATGGGACTCTCAGCATGCAGGCTCTTTTGGACTATACCAGCTAAATGGAGATACTCATAATGCTTTATTGTTAGCAGTGAGTGAAGCCCCAAGAAGCTCAATACTCCTGGATGGTTGAAGTCTTGAAGAGCAGCATCAGTCGAGCAGAGCAGCAGGAGCCATGTCTCTGCCCTTCCGAAAAGAGTTGGAGAAATATAAGAACATCAATGAAGATGAAATACTCAGCAAACTCTCAGAGGATGAACTGAAACAGCTAGAGCATGTTCTCGATGACCTTGATCCTGAGGTTAGTAATGGGGGCCGGAGAGATCGTAGTTCAAAAGCTGATGATTATAAATGCCACAGAACTGCAGCATTTTATATTTGTATTCTGTTACAGTAGAGGCAGCGTGCCCTAAAGGATGCGCAGCTCAGCTAGGGACATCTTGGTTTTATTCCTGCTGTGATGTGCTACTTGCTTTTGTACAAGTCACTGTGCCCTTTCTCTATCCCTGGTCTATTCAGGCACGAGCTTGTCTGCAATCTAAATCTTTAATCATGTTTGTAGACTACAGCATGAGAAGATTTTATGGCTGCTATTTCTGAATGCAGCAATAAACAAACAAACATAATGTCTGTTTGTGAAGATCCGATCTTTTGAACTTCTGAAAACTGTTGACTGTGTCATTCAGCACAGATATTTTTAGTTGAAGAGAGTATATTTAGGCGTGATTAAGAAAAATAAGAATCAGCCACACAAATGTCATTTTGTCGAGAGCAAGGATAATTTGGATATTTGAAGACAGTCTCACAAAGAAGTTAAAGATCTCTGGCCTGGGAACCACTTGGTCCTACGGTAACGAGGTTACAGTCACAAGCGTGCTGGATGGGAAATCTGACTGTACCTGCCCCAAAACCTTCCAAACTGATGTAGGAGTTTGAAAACTGTCAGGTAAACTGGTAGATAAAATCCATTCACTCTGGAGACAAAATGAATTTGAAAAAAATACAATAGATTTATAGCTTCTAGTTTTATATCACAAATTTACCTGGAAACTAAGGGTGAGCTTTACTCTTCTCTCCCTCCGTGCTGCCACTTCCCTCACTGCTGCCACTTCCACAGTGCATTTTCTGGTGTGTTCAAGTATCTGGCATCTCAACAGGAGACACAGAGCATCCGCGACAGAAAAAACAAGCCATGGTGCATTTGTAGTCAAGCTATATTTGTGCAGTAAATTTGTAGCACTCTGGGCACATTTGTGCACGCACAGATGAAGTGTCTAGTGACTTGAGCTCATTGGATGTGCGCAGGATTCCCTGGATATTTGCCAGGGATCAGACTGACTGTGCGTGCTCTGGCCGAGGCGGAAGTGTTTCTGCAGTGCTCTGGGGCAGCGTCAGCCTGTTGGCTTTACTGCGCGTTCACTGCAAAGACCACATACCTGTATTCCTTTCTGGGATTTCCTGGGCAGAAATGTGGGAGCCTTATGCATCTTCCTATATTATGGGATGCAGATGCAGTCGCATGGTCATACAGCTACGTGTTTCAAGTGGGGCTTCTTCTGCTTGCTTCCTGCATACTCTAAATAGCTGAAGTCCACATAATTCACCAATTACTTTCTGTGCATGCCATTCATTTCTGAAGTCCAGGAGACATCTGTGTTAGAATGAAAGGAATTTTTTAAAAATTGAAAAGAGAGAAAAACGAGGAGGAAAAAGAGTAAATGAAGAGAAGAAAATGTAGAAAAACTTATCCTGATCTATTTACCTGGACTGCACACTCTGTGGTTATAGTATGTGTAAAACAAAGGGCTCTGATCTTGCTCAGTTCTTTGGTGCTGTGATTGTAAATACGGTTAATAAAAACATTAAGAGGTGGTACAAACAAGAAGGCTGGAAGATATACTGGTTTTAATGATTACATTTAGGTAATGTGTGTTATTCCTGTCAACAAAGAGCATTATGTGAAGTGACATGCAAAGAATAGTTTCATTAAAAAAAAAAAACAAACATTGAAATTAAAATTGGAATATTATCATGTCCTTTACACGCCTCCCTCTCTTTCACAGAATGCCTTGCTTCCAGCGGGATTTCGGCAAAAGGACCAAACCACTAAGCCTGCCACGGGCCCTTTCGACAGAGAACGGCTGCTCTCGTACCTGGAGAAGCAAGCGCTTGAGCACAAGGACAGAGAAGACTTTGTACCATTTACAGGGGAAAAGAAAGGTACAGTCTGTCTTTGTGTCCGTGTTGAGTTATGGACCGTGCGGGCACAGGCATCCACCGCTGCCTGGACTTGGTGTGGAATATGCTGGGACAACAGAGGCGGAGGCTGTTGCTGTGCAGCTCAGGAGTGAAGCTCAGGAGTCAGGGCAAGCGCTGTCGAAGCAGAGGAAGCGGTGGTCTTACCTGGTCTGCCTCGCTACTCTGGAGTTATAACGGCAGGTTTGATCAGGCCCATTGGTGGGCGTGGGAACACAGGAACACACCGGTCTAGCAAAGGGTTCAGTCGGCAGCTCCCAGATCAGCAAAGGCCTCTTTGCAGTCACGGAGGGACAAGGGCGGCCGCCCTGACCTCGCTGGGACTATTCCCACATAAAGGTTTAGGTCCGTGCAAGGGCACGGTACTGGGGGAGGTGTTTAGGGGGAAACGTATCAAATGCCTTTCCAAGTAAGTATTGCCTACAACTGCCGTAAGTAATAGCTCAGGGAATACACTCACAAAAAAATAAGTATTTTTCCACTTGTTTACTAGCACATCTGGCAGTGCTATTCATGCAGACAAGTTTCTCTGCTTCCCTTTGTCCTACAGCTACAGGAAAAAAAGGGAAAAACAGGAAAACCTAATTCTAATTGTTCAAACATTGGTAGGATAACCTTAGGGCAGGAACAGTCATATTTTTAAGCAAACAATGTTTCTTTAGCACCATTATCTCCTTTTTCTCATTTATATACAGTGCATAAAAATACCTACCTCAGGCCACCCCTTCATTCGAGAAAGAACTTGTTATGTCTGAGTCCATTTCTGGTCATCTAATGAATTTGCCATCATTTCAGTGGGACCTGCTTAAAGGAAAGCATATGTTTCAAGAAAGTCACGTTCAACATGTTTTACTTTATGTATCATTACCAAAGATATTGCAGGCCAAGAGTTGTTACTATCATTACATTGTGTTCTTATTCTTTGAAACAACGGTTTTGGACAAAAGAGCAGTTTTTCAGCCAGGTTTGATTGATATCTTATTTTATCACGCAGGATATTCTTTTTCCTCCATCATAACTTGTGCTTGCTGCTATTCACAGGGTCGGCTCTCAGCCCACTGAAATGCAGGGACACTGCAGTGGTCCTGCTGGTAGCAGGAGTGATCAAGCACATACTGTGCAGAAAGGAAAGCAGTTTATTGTAGTATGGATTTATTACCAATTGTTTCCCTTTTCCAGTCTCGCATACGCCACCGGATTAGCGCAGTGCAAGTTGCCACTTGCAGATCTCTGCATATTTATGCCAACATCTTCAGTCAGGTCTCACCTTACTGATATTTCCTGGCTTAGGGCTCAGATTTTGCATTTTGCGCTGTAGTCACATCTAAGATTTCCAAACATGCCCAAAACATAAGTACACAAAAATGCAGCGGTGTGTGGAATCGCATATACCCATAGGGCTGACACTTGATCTGTACAAAGCTAACCCCAGTATTGTCCCCGACAGAGTTATTGTACGTACTGGCTTGTTTATTCCATTTCAGTTTTCTTTTGATGAGGCTAAGGCAGCATTATTCCTAAGTTTGCTTCCCTTAAAGTGCTTATTAGTGCTGCTTATTAATTCCTGGTGTCTGTGGTGTGGAAATGCCACTGCTTTACAAACACAAATAATCACACACGTCACTTTTCCCTCAGCACAGAGTGAATTCAGCCATGCTAGCATTTAAAGCTATTCTTATTTTGTTTTCTGCTTCACTGTGATCATTTACTTCAAAATTACAATTTGAAGAATTGTGACAATTATGAGGTTATGACAGCATTTTAGGCTAAGGGAACAAGGAACAAAATCGTCAGTATCGGCTTCAGCAGATTAAGTCAAATGAAAACAACTGCATGTTCTGTGATTTCTGCAGTCATTTTACAACTATAACTGAAACAGAAAGAATTCTACTATTTTTTTTTTTTAAGTCAAAGGCCAAATGCCATGAAAATGCCCTTTGTTTCTTTCTTAATATTAGAAAGAACTGAATTAATCTGAGATCTGTACACCTGATGAGGTCCAGTACCGTGACAGTTGAGAACTGGATGAACAGCAGAGTGTCATTTTGTGCTGCTTTAGGGGAACTGGCTTTGAGAAGGAATCTGTTTATTTTGAGCTTGATCCCGAAAGGGTACTCGTGTCTCTCTCTGCCCCCGACTTGGCAGGAGGTGTCCTACAGAAAGACAAGAGTTCAAGCACTGGGCTTCGCGGTCCCCTTTTCTTGTTCTCCGTCCCCCTGGCTCTGCACTTCATGCAGAATCTGGGCCTTATAAAACATGATTGAGGTCTCCATCTGCCAAATGTACTGCAGCCTTCTTGTGAATTGTATGGTAATTCTGCTAATTGGGTGAATCTGGTGAAACATGATGAATGTCGCATAAAGGCCATGCGTGGCTGTCTCCGGACCTTAGAATCCGTGCTTGTAACTGAGGCGTTACTTATTTTGAGAAACTCAATTGAGGAGGCAATAAGAGAATGAGTGTATTAAAATATTAATGACTTGGTTTTCATTTATACTATTTCCTGTGCGAGGAAATAAAGCAATCCTGCAAAGACATTTCCAAGACAAGATACTACATGCTAAATTTAAAGTCACTTTAATTAGAGAATAATTAGTATTCTTCCAAAGCTTAGTAATTAGTTCAGGATAAATAATTTACATGGCTAAAATGTGTCCTAAAACAAACTAAAGAAGAAGATCTCCTGAGGAAAAGCTTATTCTTCACCTTCTGCATGTTGATGGTCTCTACGGTGTATTTACAGATTGGTAAATATTTATATGATTATATTATATAGATGCCTGTTAAATGATCTCTTTACATTATAGCAGGGCTATAATTTAGCCATACTGTAAATATTCTCCAATTAATTTTACACTAATTCTGCTAGTTAAAAATTACGTTCTGGGGCAGCTCCAAAATGCATCCAGTTGTGCATGATTAGAAATGGGAGGTGTCGATGTCAGTGTACCATTTGGCACTATCTACCACCTGAGAATATTTGTGTGTCGGTAGGACTAGAATATGTCAAGTGTTCTTTAAGCTTTTGTCATTGTTTTCTACTTTGATATTTTTCTGCCACTGGGAATGCATTTATTTTTTCAAATTTAGGAAGTGGGATGCTTCTCCCAAATGTTAAGGGATATTTCTACCAGTTCCTGTGTTTATCATGCAAAGCTGATACTGACATGAAAATTCAGTGATGAGCTGAAAAGAAGGTGGTATTTAAAATATCCTCCTTCCAGAATAGTCTGTGATGTATCATTATTGTTCATCTAGTGTCTCTGCCTCTCTTTTTTTTTTTGTGTGTTAATGTTCTATTGGAAAGTTCTTGACTAAAAAGCAATACCAAAGAGCTGCTGAAGGACAAAATTCAGTTGCCTATGTTGGTCTCTATACGCTGAACACAACCATCAGGTTTTGATTGTGCTAGAAAACAAGCCAAAACAAATTCCAGAGTGGACGGGGATATTCAGAGCGGCTAAAACACAGGAAGTGTTAAATACGAGCTCAAGATGGGGGGCTGGTCCTGCAGGGAATTGCCTTGGTTTTGATTGTAATCGTGGTTTGAAGAGGTTGGAAATGTTTGGCGAAAACAATCAAACGTATGGCATGCATTAGGGTTTTGACCCGCTGCCATATTTCAGCTTGTTAACTGCTGTTAACTACGTTAATTGCTGTACAAAAAGAAGGTTTTAAGCCTGTATGGGATAGCTCTCAAATTTCAATGAAACCCCAAGTTTTGCACTGAACGAGGGCCCGAATGGTCCCAGCCTGCCAGGCGCGCATCCAAACTGGCCACCAAGCAATTTTTTCAGACGGCTTTACCCCACACCCTCCTGAACACAAGTCAGGGGTGGGTACGTCATTTGAATGTCCCCGTGGCGAGTGTTTGCTCCCACTGCGGTAAGCAAATCAACTGGTGGCTTTCAGGAACCACTGTGCAACACAGCTGTTCATCAGCCATCCCCACAAACAGAGCGTTCGTTATTAATGAGCAATGGAGGCATAGGGAGTCAGGACTGATAATTGTAGCCATAGTGATTGGCAGCTTGTAGTGTTTATTTTATGTATTTTTGGATTAGTTCCTACTTAGGGTGGATGTTCTAGAAGTCCTTACATACAACTTGATGAACTACAGGAGTTACTCAGACTGACCCATTGCATTTAACACATATGGCTCGAACAGCCGGTTATCACACTTAGATCACTGTAAAGCCTTTTCTGTACCATTTTCAAGTTCATGAAAGGTCCAGAAATAAAAAGAAAAGGTGGAGAAAATAAGGGGAAGTGCAGGCACAAAATACTAAAGAGCAATGTCAGTGGTGCATGTTTTCTCTTACTGAATGCGGTCTGTACAGCTGATCTCTGTTAAGATCTGAGTACTACTGTAATACAAACATAAACTATTAACAATATTTCTGTTTCTGGTTTGTTGCAGTGGTTCTCTTAACTACATGATACTAATGAAACATGATTGAAAAAAGTTCTGTTGTTGTGAAATATCATTAGATATGAAAAGTTGGCCATGCCATTTTTAATTGCTATAAGAACCGCTGTTTCAACCCTTTACCACTATATCTGTTTTCTGCAAGGTCTTCTGCTCCTTGTCAAACCATTTTATTTTGGATCTGATCCAATTCTCGTCAAAGTCATGGAAAAACTCCAGTGGATTGGGCTATTATTATTTGTGGCTGGAAAGGGAAGGGGAACATGCTTGTATGGGGTTAAACTCTAACATTTTTAGCCAACTGATAAAAGGGAAAAAGAAGAAAATAAGGATGATGAAACCAGAAAACTTCTGGGCAAACCCCTGTTTTCAGCTACTCTGGCAGAGAACCATCTGTTTTGCATGTTGTGTTGTGCCAAGCAGAGCATCAATACACAGCACTAGTAATAACGACAATCATTTTCAGAAGGTCAGAGTATTAGAGTAGATGCTAATGAGTTCCAATTCCAGTTTCTCTAACAGACTCTATATAAAAAAGTTAGGGTTTAGTTTAGAGTCACGGTATCTTTCTTGGATTGACAAAGGCAGTCTTTCTACCCTCAACGCTGAAATGGTTTGTTTAAATTTTTGCCACCTTCTTCCTGTTCTTCAAGGCTTAAATTTAGAACCGATGTTTGTCTCTCAAAGCCCTGAAAGTGGTGCAGTTGCTGACAGTAATGCCTCCAGCCAGTGTCTTTCACTGCTTGCTTTTGTAAGACCCTGTTTTAGTTGCTCATGACTTTGCCAAACTCACACAGTTCACACTGAAATTTCCCATGCTGAGAGTCTGCCTCGGGCTGAATTTTTGGAAAGTGTCAGCAAAAAGGACTCAGCTGTTTCCAAGAACAAGATTAGGAGAAAACACATTGTTTTAGTCATCTAAAGTAAATTTTTCCAGCTGTTTTTTTATGAGCTGCAGTCCCTCCATGCTTTGAAGAGGGGGCTTGAAATATATGCCCTTTGCAATCCCCAGGGAAATACACTTGAATTTGGCATCTTCAAAATAGCGTACTTTCTTGTACATCTAGTTTGTTATAGCATTCTCCAAATATTCCCCCTGCAGTGAGTATTAGCCATGTGCTCGGATCTTCTGCCTGGACGCACAGACAGCACGTGTAGCAGCCCAGCAGTGCCCGGAGAGACCCGGCGTGGATGGCTGGAGGGTGTGTGGGATCGTCCAAATTGCTCATGAGAGGCCACTGTCACACCAGAACCACGGCAGGGAGACTCTCTCCTGCTCTGACAGTGTTCCCCTCGCTTAGGAAAGGCGCTGTAAAGGAGAAAAAAAAGTAAACAGCCAGCGGAGAAGTAGAGGGATCGGTTTTTGAGGAGCTGTATGAGTATGTTCAGAGTGAAAGACTAGATGTGGCAGTTCTGGGGAAAGGAGCTGTGGTAGTCAGAAGACGATGGTGGTAAGGAAGAGAGGGCAGAGGCAAAGGAGGTGGTGAGAAGGGTCAGGATTCAACCATGAGCCGGACTGGGAGGCACAAGGGATCAGGAAGGCATGGGGGCCATGAGGAAAGGAACAGAGGAGAAGGATCTGTGAGATGGGAGAAGAGGCCAGAGAGGAAGATGACTAGTGTGGCATCTAGCTTTGCCTGAGTTTCAAGGCTCTGATGTCCCTGAGAACCTAAAGCCAAGCAGCACAGCTCGAATCTCCTCCTCCCCCGCTGCCATCCCACATGAGACATAAGAGCTTTCTGCTGCTGTTGGGGAAGCGGGTTCACCCAGGTGGTAGTCCAGAGGACTGCTGTAGAGCCACAGGGATCCTAACTGTTGTGATAAACCGTGTGAGGGTCTGATGAAATTCTGGGCTTCCTTCTGTTTTAAAGATTATAGGTTGGATTTTGTTTATTTTTATTTGGGAAAGTATACTTTTCAGAAGAATTCTTTATAGGGTATTGCTAAGGTGGCAGAATCACAGCACCCTGACCAAAGTCAAAGATGCTGCTGCAGTTTGACTTTGCTCTTTGTGTATATGCACAATAGATTTAATAACTTTGGAAAGCTTAACTTTGCAACCTTCCTATTCCATTATCATAATTTTTAAGGCAAAGAATACGCAGATGCTAATCCAAGAGCAACAGTATAGCAGGAATTATGATGATGCATTTTAATGACTGCTACCTTTCAGCTTCACACTTATTTGAACTTGCCTTGTTTTTCTTCTTCATAATACAAATTTATTCCTGGTAAGAACTAACTTAGCTCCATTTTCATAGAACTCCATAGAGGAGTTTAAGGAAGCTTCAGAAGAAAAGAACAGCGCAAAATGGAAAAAGTGAATCAGGTGCCTGTGATTTATGTAAGGCATATTTCCAAGATTATTGAATTTCACTTCTAAGGTCAGTGCAGCATTCTGTAATGGAGAATAAACAGGCACTCACTGGAGTCAGTGATTCATTGAAAAGTAAGAAGTAATAAGTGTAACCAGATATTTTCTTCAAAGTACAATAATCTGAACTGCAGTTTATAGGAAAAGAAAGTATGTTACTGTTTTATAATTATGTCAGAAAATGCATGTGTTATAAAATTAAGTAACTATCCTTAATAAAACTGATTTTAAATAAAAGGACATTTTTACAGCTTGCATAAATGGGATCATTTCCCATTGCTTTGTGCTTTGTTGAGTTTTTGCTTGTACGATTTTGGCTTGTACAAGGTGGGAATAAATATGAAGTATTTATACTAAATAAAAATGGTGGCAATTTATATTTATTCACAAAAGTCTAATGACATAAGAAGGAAGGCAGAGAGATGTACCAGAAATGATGTTCCAAGTGCTATAAACTATAAATGAAGATGAAATCCTCAAAATGTTTTTTAGATTGGACACACTAGTAAAATCCTACCAACTATGCTATCAAAATTCCTTCCGCCCCCCCTCCCCCCTTATATAACAATAAACAAATAAACTGACTTCAGGAAAATACACTTGAAGTAGTTCCCTGCTCAGTTAAAACATTTTCCTATAGATGTACATATGTGGCTTTGTAGTTAACTATTATTGTATAAGGAGGTGAAGTTAGGGATACATTTCCTTTTCTTGCTTTACTTTGACATTGCTTTAATGGGGGCATTTACATAATGCAGGAAATCAGAGCTTGCTGAAACCAAGTGGCAAAATTACACCTATGGTTTTGTGACTGTGCCCAGTGTATTTCTTTTCTTCGTAGGATTTATTTTCCTTTTATCTCACTCTGCATTTCTGTAGTCCTTTTTACTGAATCCTTCTTCTCTCTGGTTTTCAATGGGCTTTTTTTCCTGAGCCTCTTTTGAGTAAAACATGAACCATATCATATTTCAATCTGAATAGAAGTTTTGCAGTGTGTGAAAAGGAATAGTTCTGCTGTTAGACTGAGCCAGGACAAACCTCTACTCGCTACACTCACAGTCAGAAAGTCCCTGGGTTATAATAAGCTGCTTCAGTCGTCACCCAGGTCACCCCAGGCCCTTATCTCAGTTTGACAGAAAGAAGGGGAGAATTGCGTTGATTTACGCTTAAAATTTCTTCTTGAAAAAAAAGCACTTTGGATTCCAGACATTTTGGGTTTCTATGCATGTGTAAAAATAAAACGATATTTTAATACTTACTATTTTTTTTTTACCAGAATTGGATTTTGTTTTGCAGTTAAACACAAGAATATATTATTTTTGTATGTAAATGTGGTTATCTTAGTGTTGTTAACACTGATGTAGCTCAAGTGTGATATGTATAAACATAACCTTTTGTCACTATTTTTTTTCATTGGTAGAAAGATAAGCTACTACTATTAAGACTTAGCATAGAACATTAGTATATTCTGGAGGCAAAATGTAACACAGCCAACATTAATTATACCACATGGAATGTTATAATAAAGTACCTTCTAAAATACAGTATGACTATAAAGAGCACTAAGAGCAGCAGCCTTTCTTCATAAATCTCACTTTAAAATAATAAAATGTCACTATTCTTCCGAGGCTTCTTCCAAATAATAAATTTTAAATTTAAGCTGGACCATTGAAACAAGCAAGCCACAATCCCTATTTTATTTTGTCAGTGAATTCCATGATGACACTGTATAATGAATTTACAATGTACAGATGTGGGACTCACAGGGACCTCTTGCATCTTTAAACTCTGTCCTTAAAATAATGAAGGAGAACTGGTTGACAACCATCTATAAACACAGACACACCGTTTTGCTGTTGGTGGACAGATAATGAATTCCTAATAACGTGCTAAATGCATAAGCTCTTCCAAACTCTTATCTGCTATGCTACAGCATCTCTTCACAGTGGGATAATGCAAAAGAATGTTCTTATCTAGATAGCAGAAAAAAAGAATATTTTTAAAATGCCACTGGACACCAGCAAGGCCCACATATATTAAAGATATATATTGCCATCTTTGACATGACCTTACCTCTTGACATATTTCATATAACGAGTAATAGAATTTTTTCTCTAAAACATTTGCCAAGAATGCTTTAAATGGAACTATCATTGGGAGTCATATACACATTTAAAAAGATTTGGGCTGCCTTCCAAGAATTACATATGCCTGAAAAAAATGCTTAAAAATTATATTCCTATATATGTGAACTGCACAGAAAACGTATGAGCCTGTACTGGTTTCCATTACCCCTGGATTTCTTGCTACACAATATACATGGTCTACCCGCATCCAAAGGCCATAGGGAAGGACCAACTGTAATACATACTGTGTCCAGTTTACAAAAGACTCCAGGTCTTGTGTCCCCTTAAGATGTTATGTGTGACAGTACAGACTTCCGTCAGTATTTGTTAAGAGTCTGGCTGGCGTCTGGGTCTGTGAAGAATCACTTATTGCCTGATGGAGATGTTTCATGTGAGCTATGGCTCTGTGGAGTACAGCTGTTAGGGGACAGTATTATCAGTCAGGATAAAGATAAGCAGAATTCCCTCAATATCTCAAATGACCTACTGATTACTTGAAACTCATGTAGAACCACTGCTGATCTGAAAGGAAAATATTTTACGGACAGTACTCCTCACTATTGATTGTTTATTCAGATATTCTGATTAATTTTGGTCTTCTAGCTTCCAATGTGGAATCATAGAATGGTTTGGTTTGGAAGGGACCTTAAAGATCATCTAGTTCCAAACCCCTGCCCTGGGCAGGGACACCTCCCACTAGACCAGGCTGCTCAAAAGCCCCATCCAATGTGGCCTTGAACACCTCCAGGGATAGGGCCTCCACAGCTTCTCTGGGCAATATGGGACAGTGTCTCACCACGCTCACAGTAAAGAATTTCTTCCTAATATCTAATCTAAATCTACCCTCTTTCAGTTTAAAACCGTTACCCCTCGTCCTATTGCTCCACTCCCTGATAAAGACCCTCCCCATCTTTCCTGTAGCCCCTTTAGGTACTGGAAGGGGCTCTAAGGTCTCCCCAGAGGTTTCTCTTCTTCAAGCTGAATAGCCCCAACTCAGCCTGTCTTCACAAGAGAGGAGCTCCAGCCCTCTGATCATCTTTGTGGACCTCTGGGAACATCATGGTCACATAGTCATGAATATTTTTCCTTATGTTATTCTTACCAGTCAAGCGGGCATCAAGTTAAGTCTTGGTCAGTGGTGTCTGGAAGCTGCATCCAACACTGCAGTTTAGGCATTGGAACAGAGAGAGTCTGAAATCTTAGCACCTGTGCTGTTACGAAATCTGGAGAGCATGACTAAGCTACCTTCACAGAGTATTTCTCACCCTAGATTTCCACTTGACCTTTGTTTGATGTTGCTGGGATGGCTGTCTTGGATTCATATCGCCCAGTGCATTGTGAAAATGAAAATGATTCTCACTTTTGGCCCACAAAGGCTTTTATCTTCTAAAAGCCTCTTCTTAAAAAATTACTTACTTAAAATATTGCATGAAGAATGAATCATAATATCATACTACTTTGTCTTTCTACACAACCTTCCATCCAGTTTTGTACTCAGAAATTATTTAGCTGTAGTACAAATATCTCTAGGGCAGATAATTCGAATCCTACGTCAGTAAACCTTGCCAGAGTTTCAGAAATGTCCCTTAAAATTTTTTTCTGAGCTTATTCAGTGACCTCAGTTGTGGAAGCTGACAGTATAGAAGTTGCTGTAGACAAACTTGTATGAAAGAGATAAATGAACTGGTTGTTATCTACATGAAGATGATACTTTGGATCATAATGGGGAAAAGTTAAGCCACAAAAGGATGACAGTGTTGAAAAAGCAGTGGCAAAGCATCTGTAATTCAACACTAAATACCAGCACTGCAAACAAAATAATATCACTAATACAGTTAAAATTAAACTATTTTAGAGACATTTCAGAAAGCCACAGGATACACTTCAAGCATTACATCTAGAGTGTACAAAGCTGCACAAAAATTCAATTTAAAGTTGACAGTGGCCCAAAGTCCCCTGCATCCAAAGGTCATCACAGCTTCATTACAATGGGATTAACTAAAGCCTGCTTGGGAAGTAGTGGCTTGGGACAAGGTGAGAGGAACTACTCTGCAGCGGACAGTAGAACATGGGAATTCACAGAATTATCAGAGCAATGACACCATCTGTTGCATGTGGCATCATCTAATGTATTACTGACTGCGTTTGGTACAGGAAAGTGCTGAGTGGGAGAAAAGCCCCAGTGGCTCAGGTGACTGAAGTGCAGCCCTAGCTCTGATTTAAAGGGTCTTGTGCCACGTATTTGCAGTTACATCAAATAATATAATATATGGTTAGATATAATAGGTTAAATATAACAGCAGGCTACAGGAGCAGTGGGACTTTTTGTGTTGTTTCTGGATTTATCCTACAGTTTTCTTATTTCAGCAGAAGGGCTGATGATGTCAGTCTTGGGGAATATCACATGGAAACGCACACCTGCTGACCCCAGTGTAACAGCAGGATACAAGGAGAGACACATAGGTCAGAAGTCTTTCTTGGGGAACCTGTGGTTCAGTTCAGTTCAGACTTTTCAGGCCTGCACAGATGATCAGGATAAAGCTCTTTATGTGAACAATCATCAGGAGACACAGAGGGGAAATACTCATGGAGAGACTGGGAATTCAACTGAGTTACTGGAAAAGACCAGCTTTGTTGAACTTTCAGGCTCTGGTATGGAATTTGGTAAACTGAAAGGTTCTTGCAGTAGGATGGTTTTAATTGTTTCTGGTACCTCCTTTAAATAAAAGGATGAATTTTCTGCAAGGTTTTTGCGTAGACCTGATTCTGCCACTTTAAGGCCACAGGAACTTCAGAAAGATCCCAGCTGTGACTGCTCCTGGGGATTTATTTTAGGAAATTTGCTTCCATGTTAACAATCACCAACACAGAATAGAAATCTGCACCTTTTTCTTTAGACTCTTACTAAGATCCTGGTGTCAAGGATAGCATCAAGTAAGAAGGAGGAAAACATGCCCTTGATATATTTCCAAGTGGTTCCGTTGTCACAGAGTCAATCCCCCACTGCCAGGAGGCAGATGAGTTGTTCCAATAATTCATTACTCACTCTGGCCTTTTTCTTCTCTTAGGAAAAATATTTATCCCTAAAGAAAAGCCCATAGAAACCCACACAGAAGAGAAAGTGACCCTGGATCCAGAACTAGAAGAAGCCTTGGCCAGCGCTTCAGACACCGAGCTCTACGACCTTGCAGGTTAGATAATATATAGGTATGATTCTCCTACATACACATCCAGTTCTCCTCTGCCTGGCCCTGCCACCGGCAGTGTCTCAAGATCATCTCCCAAGTACCTGCTGTTCCACTGTACAGATGGGTGCTTAATCTGTGAGCCACACATTGCCCATGAGGACATCAAGCGCGACTCGATAGCTGCTGCATTTTAGACATCTCTCATCCAATTATAATTGACGTGGCAGGCAAGGGGAGAAGATGAGCCAGTTAACATACTCTGGGGAAGGGAAGGGTCAAGACGGTAGACTGCAGGCTGGGGTGTTCGCATTGCAGTGGAGACCATTAATCTACTGCATCCACATTGTCTGTAGTGTACTATTGCTACCTCCTCTCAACTCTGGCATCCCAAATGGTGAGATGAACTTGTTAGGGGATGCAATGGATGAAGATCCTGCATCAATGAAGAAATATAGAATCTAACCCCTTGAATCAGAAAATTGGTGGCCAGCCGATTAGACGTGCCTTATTTCACCACTTGTAATTCTTTTCCTTTAACCCAAAGTATAATCTCATGTTCTAGAGTGTGCACAAAGGAAATAATTTTGAAATGTATCCACTTGCATAAATAACATTTGAAGCTACAGTTTAACAAAGGCCAATCTGTAGTTCTTCAGCCAGCTGTGATTTTCAAGCAGTTCATATCATGGGTATATCATATGTTTATGCTAGTAAAAGATTATAATCTGAATCCCTAATTTGGGAAGAAGCAAACCAGCCAGGGCTGGTGAGATTTATGTCAATGGGTCATTCTAAGACCCCGCACAACCTAGTGTTGACACTCCCCATGGAACCATTGACATTTCCTGCCTTTTTCACCCAGTTCATAGTGGATCCTACCCTTCCCTGGGTTCTTTGAGGTCCATGGTCTGTCTTTTTGGGGCACTAGTCTACACAAAATTTTGGTGGGAGAATTTCAACTGTATTTAAAATTTTTTGGTTTTCATTTGGAAAATCCAAGTGAAATATTTTAGCATATTAGATTAATCTGAATCTGGGTTAGATCGACATTAATCTCAAAACTCTTGTACCTATTATACTGTCCTATTGGAGGACATGATCTTGACATTATCTTCTGTAATTCCTGGCTACAGCACACATTTCTGGATGCATTAGCTTTGTCTCTGAGCGAAATGTGGTGTATTACAGGATTATAATTATATTTTATAATTATAATTATGGAAGAAGTATCATCATACACAGAACAGTTTATTCTTTGACACTATGGAAGTTCATTTGCAGAAAAGATAACTCTCTCTGCAGCTTCTTTTATGGAGTTATGATTTTTTTTGTCATTTCTCTCATAATAGTTTATATTCTCACTATTTGAAGTCCTGGAATATATTCTTTTTTTCCCCAAGTATGTTAGCATCCATATGCTTCTATAAGAAACCCCAGTGTGAATGCCAATTTATTAAGCTAACCACAGGTACAGTCGAATTCTTCCTGGATATGCCAAACAATACAACAAGGAGCAATAGGAGGTTCAGATTGTATATTATAGGAAAAAAATTATTAGGGATGTAGCACTGAAACAAGTTACCCGAAGAGATTGTGGGATTTCCATCCCTGAATGTTTTCAGGATCCAGCTAGACAAAGCCATGGCTGACCTGGTTAATATTGGCAACACTCCTGCTTGAGGGGGAGGCTGGACAAGATGACCCGTAGTGGTTCCTTCCAGCTGGCATTTCTGTGATATGCATACTACACTGCTTCACTTGTTCAAAAACTTACATTAAAATGTCTGTATCTCCAGTATTTAGACCCCTAAAGACTCTCCCTACAAACAAGTATGACTCAGAATTAGCATTTTATAAAGGGTTTTTTGTTTGGGGAACTAAACTAGAATTTGTAGCAGATATTTTTCTCCAATCTTTGTTCCTGCCATTAATATCCTGTTCCTGGTATTTACACATTTTAGCTGTTCTTGGAGTGCACAACATGGTCAACAACCCAAAATTTAATGAAGGAGGAGCCCGCACTAAAGATGGAAAAGGAAGCGTGAGAAGTAAGCAAGCAGATTTCTCTTGTGGGCTGTATGTTATCTTTAGGGACTTGTAAACCTATAGGTTGGGTGTATTGGTCTAATTTAGTGTAATGTAACTTGACCTTACCTTGACTGATCTAACTAATCATAAGGGGAAGCTCTTTAAAGTAAATATAATCTTAATATTCGTTATCTATAATGACAACAGTACTATGCAAATAAATCATTCCTAAGGAGCTTCATTTTCCTAGAGAGCAATAACTGGCTTTGCAGAGGTGCTTGAAAAGATGGGCGTATTTAAGAAGCCAAGACATATATATTTTCACCCCACTTCAGTTTAGGCAGCAGACAGAAAACACAGCACGCTGTAGCTAAGGGGCGGCCAGGGCACAGGCCAGGCCATCTCGCTCCGAGTCCCTGCAGTTCCGCAACTGAAGAATGACTTGTAACCATGGGGCTGGAGCATGGCAGAATCCCTGGCAGAGTCACATCTCTGACCGGAGTCACGTCAAGCTGCCTTCACAGGGAGGCAGAGACCGCATGGATGTTCTCCTGCCCCAGCTGCTCTCTCGTCTACTACCTCCACCTTCCTTCTGTGGCAGCACATTTGAACGTTTGCTGTTAGGGCTCCTTAGGTACACAGGGAGTGTAATTGTTCAGGAAATCCCCCAACAGAAGCCACTGTAGTTACTAAAACCAAATCCAAAAATGTTTGCTCTAAAGAAACAGACCTTTGGTGAATCAGAACTTAGCTCAAAAACCAACAGGAGGTTGGATGGGGCGAGAAATGGGTACATCTGGATTCCAAGTTTTTCTTGAGAGCTGCCAAGCCTTGATCCAGAGCTCATCACCTCCAAGCTCTGGCATGTCAAGTGGACTAAACTTTGCTTTTTAAGACAAAATTGTGGAATGCTCTTTTCTAGGGAAGCCGTACTCAGAAAATGATATCTTCTTGTAAGGCCATGAGAACAGCAGCTATCTTTACCAAGGACTTTCATTTCCATCCTTCTTTACTAAAGGCAAGGTGGGAAAGTAGACAGGACACCGTGTCACTTCATTTTTCTCAGGATTAAGGCTGCTCTGCAAGCCTCCCCAGTGGGGCCCTGTGCAAGCTGCCGTCTATCTCATAACAGGCAACTGCATGCATTACTAATCCACATAGATTTCAGAATATTTTTGTTGTACTGAGTCAAAATGTCAGCTATGTGAGTCAGCTGAACTATGCTCCAATCATAGACTTAAGAACCAGAAAATCACTGTCACATCACTTTATTCTTTGGTCCAAAAGCAATACCTTTCCTTAGCCAAGTGAAACGCTTCAGTAAAAGAGGGAGACATCTCAGAAGTTGCCCATCGATGTGGCAAAACAGCACCATTATTAAAGAAACAAGATAAAACTCATGGGAAGCAACAAGAAGTAGAAAGTGAAAAATCCTGCTAACTCTAGACTGAGTATACTGCAATGTCTAACCTGAGGACAGGGTGCAAGTCTCTCCCCAGGTCCCAGCTTGGCAGGGTGTTGCCTCAAGTGCAAAAAATGCTTTGCTGTTTTTTGTTTACTTTCCTTCCTTGCCTCCAAGATAGGGTGAATACTCTTTTACCATTTAGCATTTTACCAGTAGTTTTGCATTTTAGTAGTTTTCAATTTCCTACTCCTTAGAAAGGCTGGAACGTTATTCAGTGTAATTATTGTGAAGTCTCTCAGGGAATTAGGAAAAAAAAAAGCTGAGGGTAAAAGGGAGCAGAGTGAAAACAGGCTCAAGGTTTGTGTATGACTGTCTCTACTAAGAATATGAGTTGTCAAAAAAACACTTGGTTTTCTTTTGGCCCATGATATGGCATGAACTTTACCTGTTGCACTGAACAGCAATGCATAGTACATTAAGACTCAAGCACAAGTCTTCAATATCACTCACTGTCTGCAACATAAAATAAAAGAGTTTAAACATACTTGTGGTCAGTAACATATTCCTTTCTTGCCTCTAGTGGCTTCAGTGGTCAGGGTTTATAAATTAATCTCTGCAGCTACATGCGTGGGAATTAGAAGTACTAATTCTGTTCTCAGCTATGATTTTTATGCTTCTCTAAGAATATTTATAGCTCATAGCTTCTAGCATTAAAAACTGTATCTCCTTGGATCATGAATACTCAAAGACTTCATAAATCTTGGTGCTGGCAGACAGACTTGCTTTTCATGCTTTGATAGTTTTATTCTTTAGAAAGTGCAGATGTTGCAATTTTACAAGAGCTAATTGAATTTATCGTAAGGCTGATAGCATTAGCCGAGAGAAGGAAACTGAGGGGCCTCCTGGTCATGGCCCTTTTTGTTAGCACAGTCTATTCATAGGTGCTGGGACATTTTCTCACTAATGTGATGGGAAAGTTCTGAGCACACCTTCCTTTACAGGTGCTAGGCAAGGAGCAAAGCAGCCCTTGCAGTATATTACATCCTATACAATAGTCTTTAAAGCTGCTTTGGCTCAAATTAATTGTACCCGGACTTTTGCACATAAAAGGAGGAATTTGCCCATGATGATACTGCCCAGCCGCTGCGACAAGCCTCCAGTGACATGCTTCTGGGTGCACAGAAGATGCAAAGGGCATGGCAGGGATAACGGGGCTAATACTCCTGTTTCCAAGTTTTGTGGTTTGTATAAACCCTTTCTTGAATGCTACAGTACAAACCTAAATGGGACTTGAAAAGCCAGACTGCGGACTGTTAGTGATGATGCCTGCTCCTCACGTCAACGTTTCATGAGATCTTGTGTTGCAGATGTGGTGAAAGGTGAAAAGGTCAAGCCCATCTTTGAGGAGCCACCTAATCCGACCAATGTGGAAGCAAGTCTACAAAGGATAAAAGCAAATGATCCTAGTCTGACAGAAATTAATCTCAACAACATAAAGGTAGATGCTTTGGCTTCATTTATGTCATCATAGGAGGGTTTATTCAAGTATTTCCAAAGCCCTTGCCTTTTATCTTCAAATTTTGTCTCTCTCTACTGTTCAGAAGAAGCAGAACACACAGGAAGGGGGTGTGGAGGGAACTGTTGTAGAGGCTCCAAGGTCATCAATGCCTGATATTGAATTAGATGCCAATTAAAAGCCCAAGGGGTGATTTCCTCTGGCTGCCTTCCTTTAGCAGACTGTAAAGCAAGATATCTCATGGGCACTATGTAATCATCACGGGCCAAATTCAATTAGCCCACACCTGCAAATGGAGGAGCTGGCACGCGGAGACTGGGCAACCAGCAGCAAAATAGGAAAGTAGCTCAGAGATCAGTCACATGCTTGCGTTGGCCTGACCCAATTAAAGGCAGCGCTGACATCCCTTCCTAGCACAGGCCTCCACGGGTCTCTGAAGGCCACTATGAGCAGAGCACGCATTGTCCTTTCTGAGATACTCTTATAAACATTGGGGATGTTTAAATTGCTTAGACTGTAGCTGTTAATCAATCAGTTTGATAATAATTAAAATCAGTGTCTAGCGATGTGACTGGCTTTCCTATTTACTGGATATTTCTTCTTAATGCAGAATATTCCTATTCCAACACTGAAAGAATTTGCAAAAGCTCTGGAAAGCAACACGCATGTGAAGACATTCAGCCTTGCAGCTACTCGAAGCAATGACCCTGTAGCTATTGTAAGTTTAAACACTGTCTGGAACAAACCCACAACAATTTTTAAGTAGGTCTATGTCTGCTTTAGGATGCATTCTTTATTTTCCCTTGCAGAATTTCCCTGTGACTATGCAAAGTAGAAGTGTGATCTCTTCTGATCTACCTCTATGTTCTTCTAAGCCTTTCTGTCTTTCGTTTCTTTGTAGGTACTAAGCCACATTTTGCAGATTCTCTGTTATTCCCTGAAACTCTCAAGATGTTGTCTCATGTTCCCTCTTTCTGACCCCTCAGGCATTTGCAGATATGTTGAAAGTGAACAAAACACTGAAGAGTCTGAATGTAGAATCCAACTTCATCACTGGGACGGGTATTTTGGCACTGATTGATGCACTGAAAGAGAATGAATCCCTGACAGAGATTAAAATTGACAACCAGGTAAAGAGAGACGATTGAGCCCACTTTGCCCCCCTTCTATATAGATTCCCAGAGGGTTCTCCTAGAGGCCTCTGGCAAAGTCAAGGCAGCCTCTGTGGCTGTCATTCTGCACCTCATGTCCCATGCCCATGCAACCAAACAGGGGAAATCTAAATAAAACTGGTCAAAGCCAAATATAAAACCCAGAGCAAAATCTCCAGGGATGGGATTCTCTTTGTAGTTTGCAGCACAGCACTGAAATACAACCACTTATTTCCCTCTCATATGAAAACAAATATTTTGTTTCTTTTGGGGACATTTCACATCACCGACAGAGGCAGCAGCTGGGGACAGCTGTAGAGATGGAGATTGCCAAGATGCTGGAGGAGAACTCCAAGATTCTCAAGTTTGGATACCAGTTCACAAAGCAAGGTCCAAGAACCAGGGTAGCAGCAGCTATCACTAAGAACAACGATCTGGGTAAGATGCTACTACATCTACTCATCATTTGTTTACGTGAGCCAAGCCTTGACCTTCCTAGATGCATCTTTTCCTATCGTACGTAAGATCGAATTTTAACTCTACAACATTCCACCTGCTGTATGTGAGGGGTGATGCATAGCTCCACGGACTCTAGAGCAGACAACAGCAAGATCTTTCTGCGATTAGGAGCCACTATTCTTCTCCCACTCCTGCTGGGAAGGGGAGTTATTTCAGCCTTTTCCATGAAGCACCCTGCATTTCCAGCTGCCCTTTCAGCTGTTCTGGCCAGTAAAGCAGAGAGCCAAACCCATCCTGTTTGTTCAGTCCTCACCTCTTTGCCCTGCCCATCATGACAGACCAGGCCTGCCCAACCAAGGGAACAAAAAAGACTCTCCTGCCTGCGTGACCACGTACAGGCAAAGACAATAAAGCTTTGCAAGTTTTACCTGAGCGTGACATGCTCTGCCCCGTGTGCTCAACAGAGCAGAATAAGAAGGAGATGACTAGGCAGGAGTAGTTTACAGTAGGAAGGAAAAAAAATTAACTATGTGTTTTTAATCAATTCTACTTCAAAGTGAGGTGTCAAACCATGATGCCTTTGCTGGCTTCAGCTTGGGTTTCTCTCTGTGAGAACTGAGATAAAAGTTGAGCTAGAACCTATTTCTTTCACACATACTTTTATCTTTTTGCAGTTTTAATTTTTAGCAGTACTTAAGCATTCCAGTGATATACTATTGGTCCTGAAACTATCAGTGTCCCAGAATGGTGTTTGAAACGTCCCACCAACAGAGAAAGACCTTTTTTTTCCCCACTGTTTAACCAGTTGCCATTAGACGTATGTCCTGTACCTCATCTTCATTTTTCTGCTTTTGCATTGTGTGGTTTTGTTCAAGATTTAGTAAGACAGAATAACTTAAAGAATTCAACAGAATAAAATAAATGAAGCAACAAAACAGTGGAAGCAGACACAAATGACTGATGTTACACTGTAGACTTTGCAATAATGCAGTCTGCCAAGAAAGCACTATGAAATAAACCTCCTGATAGTAAAGTAATGCAATGTTTGTAGTAATATATTGTTGTTATTGACTTTCTGTAGTGAAAAGTGTTCATTCATCCAGTTTTACTGCTTTTGTTCTGTCCTTCAGCAGTTCAGTATCAGAAAGAGGACATGACAGTTTGATGTAACACCAAATTTTGTATCACAGAAACAGTGAACCTCACTAATCTTATCTGACCAAGTCAGAGCAGACTCATTACATTTTTATTAGGGTATGGAGTAGCAAATGGTGCCCAACTAGACCTGCTCTATACCAGCTGAAATGCATCCTAAGTACTGTAAGAATTCACAGAGGGCTGCTTATCAAAATAATACTGCCCATAGCACAAAGCTCATCACTCTCCGCTTTGCTAAATGGTAACTTCAACTTGGTTTCTAGTGAGAATCCAGGGTTAATTATCTTACTATCAGACAGATGGCTGATGCAATCAGAGCATATGAAGTTTAAACAGATAATATAAGGTCCAATGTGATGTTTTCCTTGTTGCCAATACTCACTGATATCCATACCTAAGAGTACTTCAAATTATTTTCTAAAAGGGGATGATTATTGTTTACCTATATAGTATACACTTGTGCAGTTACAAAAGTTATTAATTTTTGGTGCCTAATGTTTAAATAATCCAGAGCACTGCCATGCAGACTAGAGCAAACCAGTATCAACTTAGCTGGAACACAGTGGCTTTTAAATGAACCGTAAAACCTGTAACAAAAATCTAAGGGGAGCTATTGGGAGGAAGAACTGGAAATGGTGATTTCTTCATCATCTAAAACCTTTAAGTCAGAATCTGATTTTTATAGAAAATGTATTGATATGAACACCTGGTGATATATAAAAGTGCAGTTTAGATACAATTGTTTTGTGTGGCATTAAGATCTGTTAATTACAGCATTTATGGACATAATTCTTCTGAGTATTTTTTAGAATCTTCTTCCTTCCTGTTCACGTTACTGGGAAGGCAATGTGTCAGCGAGAAAAGTCCTTAGGCTCTCAGGAAAGCAATAATGACTGCTCTTTTCTTGTTTTATTGGTCTAGTTCGTAAAAAGCGGGTGGAAGGAGAGCGGCAGTAGCCACGCCATAGAGGATGCACAGCAAGATTGGAGGCCACTAACAACTGCAGTCTCAGTGTGCTCACTGGTCAGAAGGGAAAGCACTGGAAAACCATTACAATGGGATTTATTATTTGTGTTAATGTCTCCTTTTAACCTTGAAAACACAGTCTGTTCTTTTCTAATTTTCACGGTTAATTTTTATGAGAAAGAATCATAGTTGGTTTGATTTTAATGAAAAGAATGTTTTGCAATATCTGAAGCCAATACGCAGAATTTTAATTGTGTTACTGAGCTTAACATCTAGTGACTCTGATCCTTATTTTAGACACTTTTTGGTATGTTAAAATATGATCTTGTGTATGGATAAGGGATTCTCTGCTGAACATAGAAATTTTAGGGCCAAGTTCTGCAATGCCTTATGTTTGAGAATAATCCTTACTTGTATGTGTATAGTCCTGCCGAGCTGAACCCTGCAAAGGGATGCTCCCAGGAGTAGAACTAGTAATGCCAGTACAAGTTTGCAGGATCACAGCCTTGAGCCTCTCTCCTGCAGTGGGATCTGGGCAGCTGGAACCGCGTTGGCACAGCGCCCTTCTACCGTCTTGGGTCTCCACCCGTCCAGCTCCAAGTGCAGGATCACGCCTAGACCTATAAACATTGTCAAAGCCTACTTGTTTACATAAACTTAGGTTAGGTGGATCATTTCACAATGTTACACTGATATTTGTTATCCTTGCTCCACACTGTAAAGTAATATTAGTGCTGCCAATCCTATAGACTTTGAATGTTTTGGTTTTTTTTCTAGGCCAACAGGTTTTTATTTGCTACTAGAATGCACATTTTACAGCTATTAATCTAAACAAGTATTCTGAGCAATATTTGTTTTACTTTGAGCCATGCATTTGACTTTTTTTTTAGTTCTGGTATTTATGTACATTTGTTGGTATTATAGAACTGTTCTCAGGACCTTTAGATGAAGATTAATTAAATAGTGAATCCAGGAGAGCAGCTGTGCTACCAGGAAAAAACATTAAAAGGGTAGCTGTGACAGCTATATAACTTACATTTATAGGCTCCGGTTCGGGTTTGCCCCTGTATCACAAGGCACTTAGGTATTTGCATCAGTGCTTAGCTGAATAAGGGCAGATTTAAGCATAGACACAAATGCTTTGCTAAATCAGGGCCTTAACTCAGATGCCGGACATAATCTTAACCCAGTGGAAAACACTTGGGAAGCAGCAACTAACCCTGATGCTCAACAGCATCAAAATTTTAGTAAGAATTCAGTCTGACGTTTCGTTTTGTGTATTTTACAGTCTAAAACTATTCTCTACCACTGTTTTATCACTGCCAACAGTTGTCTCCGACTAACAGCCAGAGGTTCATTTTGGTTACACGTAGGCATGCTGTAAGAGCTCAGGGAGCCATGGGTTAGGTGTGTCACACATACTAATGCTTTCAGAAAGCTGCAGAAACGCACCTGGGGATAGTCCTGCTCCCTGGGAAACACCAGCCTCTCCTCTGAGAACTCCTTCAGGACACCAGGGATGAAGCACTGCTTCCTTCATCTGGGTGACAGGACAATGCAGAGTGACTCCTGACCCAGGCGTCAGAGCTGTGAGCCACTGTGCAGCTGGGCATCCAGGGATTAGAAACTGGGGGAGCCCTAGGAGCAGGTGGTACATGTTGGACATACTTCCCTGCAGGATGTTTTCATGACCAGTGCTGGGGTGCAAGCTAACAGGAGGAACCCTCCCTCTGTGCCTTTTGTAATGGAAACGAGTAGGTCCAAGACAACACTCTTCCTGTTGGATACCGGTGTTCATACTGGAGTCCAAACTGAATGATATACACTTAAATCCCACTAAAATAGTTTGCTAAAGTGGTCTGCTGAGATGGGATGTAAAGTGCAGTATCCCTGGGGAGCTCCCAGTCTTTACAATTTCCACCTTTCTCTCCCTTCCCCAGAATAAAGCTGAAACCTTTGATTTGCAAGTAAAAAACCCAACACACAGGGGACTCCTGCTGAGATTTTCCCTGGATCCATGCAGGATTTGCTGTGAAAAACTTTGATATCCCATTAAAAAAAATGACAAGTTCTTTAACACAGTCATAACTCCACATGGGCTTAAATAAACAGCCCTTAAAAAACATGCAGATTGCCAGGGGAATACTGGGTTTTGCAGCACCAAGTCTAATACGTAGGAAGAATCCTCACACCGCAAACCAAAAGACAATGGTCACTGACAAACTTCAGTGATTAGAATCACACTGCCCGTATTTTCGTCTTCTTTTCCTTTGATCCAACCAAGGGAATCCCAACTATCAATCAATTTTTTTAATGTATTTTGAAGATTTTTTTTTAATAGTTTTTTTTTTTAAAGGTGGTACGTGTATGTGTTTAAGGGAAACAAGTGCAATCCATTTCTAGTCTTAATTGCCATTTAAAGTGTCGGTATTTGCATGCAGCAGTTTTGCAAGGATGGATTGGTCTGACTGCTTCATGATGTCTGCAGCATGTCAACCTGTACAGCTTTGCTCAGAGCCACACAAGTGGTTATAAAGTCAGGTGGCACCATCCATGTCAGCTACCGTTTGCATCATGGACCAAGGTACCCGGCTGGGGAAATCCCTGTGGGCTCTCTGTCCCTTCTTCGGCCATGCCTTTTGCACAGGCATGTTTCCTCTGAAGGAAGGATTCCTCAGGCACTCCAGAGTTTCATCTCCAACACCAGCCCCACCATGCACTAGCAGACAGTGCCTGGAGCTGTGCACCCCATGTCGGGGCACCTGGGAGGTCTGGCCCCTTCCAGCAGGCCTGAGGAGAACTCTTAATCCCTGGCCATTTTCTCCAGGCAGCTGCTGCCGGCCCCTGCCAGGGGGCTCGGTGACCAGGGACATCTCTGTCCTGCCTCTTCTTGGCTTGGTTGTCACCTGGCCTTGAGCATCACAAATCAAACACTGCAAAAATATAAAGATCTGTTCAATACAACAACAGCACAGGGTGGTGATGCTTGAAGGCATATTTTCATATTAATATTGGATTATTTAGCTGGTTAAAAATCTCTGCAACTAACACGAAGGGGGTCAGGACATGACTAGTTATTGTGAATTCCACTTTCAAGCAACACCTGGCATACTCAACGCTGAATGGGGAACGGGGACAGAAGAGTCCTTTTTTCTTAAGCAAACATTCAGGAGTAACTGTCTATTTTTGCACATTGCTTCTCGTGTTGACAGCTTCAGTTTGGTTTGTATTTTTTATATATTTTTTCATGGAAAAGCTCAACTTTGTGCGTGTCCTAATATACATGTGAATTGTAGCGTGCACTAAGGACCATATGTGTACACGTATAACTCTAGATGAAGAACAAAAGTAATTGCATGCGCACAGTGTGGTGCATATTACTCGAGAGGAAGGGAATTACCACGCTATGTAACAGTGACTCCCCAGCATTGTGTTTTTTCTAAATAAATCTTCATAAAGGATTTGGCTTTTGCAATTTCTCACAGGTTTGTGCCTTGAATCAAGCCTCCCTTGATGCTCTGACATTAGATTAAGCAACTTTCTCCACTGTGGCTCTTGCAGCTTTCACTCGTTTGCATTCTCTGCCATGTTTCGCCTTCTCCCCATGTTGCATGCACTGAGCTGGAGCTCTGTGAATGATGGTTGGGTGCTCAGAACCAGGACTGGGGGCAGAGCAACCCAGATTCTCCTCCAAGGTTTAACAGACCTCCCAGATTTACAGCAAGTTCATCATACCTGCCTATGCCTCGGCTTGCACACTCTGACATCTACCTAATACTTTCCTGCCTCCCGACTCAGCGAATGCTTGTGAAACTCTGAGCTTCTCAGAGGAATATGCAGCAAGAGATGCACTTTTCTCTAAAGGAAATAAATGGGAAATTAAAACCTACCACTTCCAGAATGTGTCATTATCTGAGATACTTTGGGTCAGATTTCTGTGATGCATCTAGACATCTAAAGCTGCACATGAAAACCCATGGTATTTTTAGGAGTGACTAGGTACCGGCTCTCACCAGCTGCAATGTAAGTTTAGATACATCAGATACATAAATTCCTGTCCTTAGGCAGCTACATACCGTAAGAATCTGGCCCAGGCATGCAACACCCTTTTGGGAACTTACATGCTTTTGAAAATTATGCCCCATATCCCAAGACTAGATTGTATTACTAGAGTTCTTTTATCATTATTTTTTTAATATATGCCATGGCTCTAAAAATAAGTACACAGTAAAAAGTGAAGACAACCGAAAAGCGGAACTCTTCTACAATGCTTAATATTTTCTTTAGGTCTGGTTTCAATTTTTACAGTTCTGAAATTATGTGACAAGGCAATAATAGATCTCTGCATGCTGCTGTTCTTTTTTGAAGTAAAAAATGAGTGCAATTTATAAAAGGTTGCTGACATTGTAGCTGCACAGACTAGATTTCTTGTTTACTTCATAACTAACAGGGAAGAGAGATTTCACTGTTTTGCGAAATTTAGAATCCAATTCAACTGTGTGAAGTTGCATGCATAAAATCACTATTCTCTGATCAGGGCCTTGCATACAAAACAGAGGAGAAGCACTATATCAAATTATCCCTCCTCAGCTAGCTTCTACTCAGAAAGCCTGCAAAGTGGGCTTTCTGTGAGCATCAGGTAGAGAGGCACTTATTTCCTGCCCTCTCTTCTCCACACAGTGTCTCAGCAATGTTCTATATGTCACCTCGTTAGAATTTGACAGTGAGAACTTACACTGATTTCTCCCAGGGTATACACAGCTCTAAGCTTCAAGAGAATCAAGCGCATTGTAGAGTGCCTAAAGGCATAGACTGAGTTAATGAACTGTTAATCTGACCCTTTGAACTGTTCAGTTGATCCTTAGAACACTTAGCACTTAGAACACCCTGCAAAATATGCGTAAAGACCGTTAAAAAAGAAACCTCAGAACATCTCCCCGTGAACAATGTGCTCTCTGCAATCCCAGGGAAGTTCGGTTTACCCATAGAGAAACAAAACAACTTCCCTACCCATATAAAGACCACCTTTACTTATGTCAATACTTTAACTCTGAAATCTCACAGTTGCTACTTTTCTTCTCTTGCACGCCAGAAGAATGGATGAGAGACTTAAGAAAATGAGGGAATCTCATAGAGAAAGAAGAGGAGGTAACTGTGTCCCGGTATGTGGTTCTGCTGGGATTTGCGGAGCCTAACATCAGAGGCAGTGCTCATGGGAACTATGCAGTGCAATTCCCAAATCCTCAGTCATAAGGGAATCAGAGAATACAGCTGCAGAGAAGCTCGTGAGGTCATGCACCCCATTTCCTATTTCCGAGATGGGGTTTTATTTCTACATACTTGATAGCTTTTGTGAAAAGACTTGTTTTGGTCCTGCATCCCTTTCATTACAGGGGTTGTGTTGAAGTCCCTTGGGATTTTTACTATGAATGCAATATATGCTAAGGAACACAGGAATCAGGTTTACTGATTTTACTTTACTTTAGGAATCACATTCTTTCCTTGCACCCGCTTCTTTGCAGAATGAAAATTTCGTGTACGAACAGTTGAAAAATAACTCATTTACAAAAAGAGGATTAGTACTATTCTTAAAGCCTCTGAGCATGCATCTTTGTATCTTTCCTATTCCAGTCTGCTCACTACTCTCACAAGCCTGAGAAACAGCAGGGCAAACCCCAGGTGCTTAATTTTCTACAAGGAATGCCAGGTCAGTCTCCCATGGATGTGATCCGGAGTGACAGCCTGAACCGCAGCAAGCGGCATTTACCACTGGCCATCCATCTCCTGCCGCTGCCACACAGAAGGTCCCCAGCTTCTGTTCTTTTGATGCACCTACCCAAAAGTCCAACCTCCTCAATTTTGACTGATACAGAAACTCCGGGGAGCTGTGATACAACATCAAAGCAGCAGAGGTGCAAGCTGACTAAGTTTTGTGCCATACTGCAGTGGCTCTGACCTGTCTGCCTGCGGGTTTCTCCAGCCGCAGCCGCAGCTCTGCACTCCGTGCCCAGTGGCAAGCTGCTGCCCAGCCTGCAGAAGGCTGGCACGCAAACGCAGCGCGTGGAGAGCACTGATGGTGGGCAGAGGAACAGGGCGAGTTCTCTGCTGGGTGTGCAGATGTTGGACAGCAACCACAGCACCGCGCAGCGCTCAAATCAAATTTTTAACTATTTTAATAGAGGACAGCATTTGCGTATTAAAAACAACCACCACCAAGGAATCTCTGTCATTCTAATCCATTTCAGCTATATCAAATATCCGCCTATGTCTGAATGGAGCAGAATGGTCAATGGCACTTAAGGTTTCTTATTTGAGGAAGAGGAGGAGGGGAAAAAACAGCAGAACTGTATTCAGGTCGTTCCCAGCCACAGGAAAGTGCTTTAAATATTCATGCTTTTCTTGTCCATTCCAGTAAAGCAGATGAGCACAAACAAAAGCAGCATGAAGGGCCTCCCTTAATGAGGGTCTGTTTGTTTCTTATAGCCAGCTGCCTGACTTTACTGAGTCTAACATTAGGTAGACTCGTTCAATGAGCAAGGGAGGAGAAAACAAGGCTGTCAGATAAAGCAATTGCATGTATTGTTTCACTCTCTATCTTTTCTGATAATGACTGCATTGATACTATATTGCACAGAATCTGGAAGCAACATTTCATACTTGCAATTTATTTCCCATCCATCACCACAGGTGCAGGTCACCTAAAAGCTGCCTAGACTCTCGATCTATGTTGGTGAACACTATATATAAAGAATTCCCCGAACCTGAGAATCTTGCATTGATTCTGCCACTTGTCCATGAAAGGGTTATATACTCATCAGCTGTCTAAATCAGCATTAAGAGCTTCCAGATGATGATGGTGAAGAAAGAGGTCACTGCGTGCAAGTGTCTGGTGAACCGGGGCGTTGGCATTCTTGGTTAGTTTGTACTCCAGCAGCGCTGGGACACTGCAGACACTGCTGTTAGTCATCCACATTAACTAGGTTGCTTAGAGGTCAAATGTGTTTTCTTATTACAGTTCACTGAACTCCGCGTTCAGGAGCAGACACAAGAGACACGGGCAGGATCTGCCGGCGAGGCTCCCCCCGCAGACCCCCCCAGCTGCCTGGCCCCGCTAGGCGGCACAGTCGCTCTATTCCACTCCTGTATTTTTTCTTGCATGCTTTCAGGCTGCTTGAGGGAAAAAAAAAGTATCATTAAATGTGCTGAGCTCACTAGAAAATAAGGATAGCCCCTCAAAATAATCTCCTTTAAATTTTGGTCTTCAGAACTGATTCTCTGTGGCTGCTGATTAAAGCTCCAGTTAAGCTCTCTCCGTCTTTACACTCCAAATGCGCTGGTTTATCCAGGTTAACTACTGTGACATCTTCTTAAATGCACCGTGGGAAGTTTATAGTGTCTCTTCTAAGCCTGGAACAAGGTCAAGAGCACCTCTTATGAAGCTGGACCTGGCTATCACACATTTAAGTTGCTCCCCTTACCGTGCTTTTTTGCAGAGTACTGATGTCATATCTGCATTTGTGGGGAAAAACCAGAGTGCCTGACAGAAGGGAAATGGGAGTTTGATGGTCATAAGCAGACAGAAGTGCTCAGCTGCTGCAAAAAACCCAGCCAGCAGGGACATAAGCAGTTACGCCACCTGCCAAGAGCTGGAGTCCCTTCCAGCATTAGAGATTCATCGAGTTTGAAAGATCATTTCCATGATGAGAAAGACTGAAGGTTTAAACAAAGATATGTGATGACATTTAAATAAAAATGCATTTGCTTCCATTTGGTATACATTTTTTCATTAAAATGAGACAGTTATACTTAATATATTTTAGTTATTTCCTATTCTATTTTTGTACCAATGAGAAAATCCAATTAAAAATATGATTTCCCTTCACTCTTCTGAAGCTTTCGAACTGACTCCATAATTAAATGAAGAAGTCAGAACAAGTTACTTTTTGAATATCTGTACAATGGAAAACACGCTGTTTCCGAGGAGAAGGGGTACGATCCTGCGTGCCCTGAAGTCAGCCGGGACTCAAACCTGCACACAGCCACTGCTGAGAAGAGCCGCAGTCCCCAAAGACACTGGCTGAAGTACCTGCTGGTCCTGTGAAGGACTCACTGGGCTGTCTTGCTTGCTTGGAGTTGGAATGAATCACTGTAAGAATATCCAAGGAGGAGATCTGGGTGCTGAGGAGGAGACTTGCAAAAGGTTTTGCTTCTTGTTTTTCCACTGATGCACACGGTTATTGTAGCGTCCAGCTATGCCACTCATGTCAGTGTCAGATAAGCTGTCACCAAGGCCACATGTGTACTTAATCACCCTGGTGATACAGGTCACGGCTTTGTCCATGAGTTACTGTCAGCTCCTGCTGCTTTGAAATTGCTGGTTGCTTTATAATAATGATATTTTTGGGTCTCATTTTTCCATAAGAAGGACTATGGGGCCACCTAGTCTGGCCTCTTGTGTATCTGATATCCTTAAATTGCACGCCAGTAACCAGCCCAATATTTAATCAGGCCAGATACTTGTATCATTTAGAATAAAAGAAAAAAAGTTGACACTAGAACAGTGTTCCATAGAATAAACGATGCAATAGCAGGAATGAATTAGGTACAACAAATGCAGGAATTTCCATGCACTGAAAGTAAAATCTACCTGCTACAGAGGAAGTGAAAAGCCTAAGGTCTCTGTCAGCTCAGCTGGGGCAGTGGTTATCAGCTCTGAGCTGGTGATTAAGTTTACCTCTGGACACATGAGCAGTTTGGCACACAAGGTCTGCCAGAGATACTAAAAAAGCATTGGCACCGACCTTCTGGATCCTTTTCCGGATGTTCACACTGAGCCCAATCATTCGCTCCGCTTGGAACTTAACAAAGGAGACCACAGCAGGCTAATTTACTTGAAAATGTTTAAACCAGTGCCAAGCTAATCAGCCCTCTGGATGACCCCTTGAATCTCCTCCCCTGACGAAAGCTGCTCTGAAATTAAAGAGAAATTTAGCCCCAAAAGAATTTAGATACCACAAAGGGTACGTACAGTAAAATTCTCATTCCAGCTCTGAGGAACCTGGCGTTGCACAGCCAGAGTTTAACCTCATCACCATCCAAGTTAGCAAGCATCTTCTAACTGCTTTCACTCAGACCATGCCTGGCACCTGCAGTAATCATCGGTGTGCTGATGGTGCCTAAGCAGACTGCATACACCTTGTATGAGTTTAGAATAAACACTGCTGCTAGGCTGAGCTATATTTGGAAATCCTCTCTTATCTGCAGCACAGGACACGAACAGTATTCCTGCACTGTGAAGGAAAGCCCCAGCAAGCAGCAAGTTACTGCCCATCCTTGCAGGCTCATTGTCACAAAATCGGGTTTAGTCCACTGCGTTTTAACAGGGAATGCACATGTACTCTGCTGGAAACGCCACAGCCACCTACTATTAATTAACATCAACTTATTGCAAAGGCAAATGACAACGTTACCCTCAGCAAGTTTTACAAGCAGCAGGAATGAGAAAGCGAGCTGTGACACAAGCATTGGCATTCAGTGGGGTGCCCTGCACAGAGCAGCTCCCCACTCCCCCGCTGTGGCTTTGGGTAGTTAGCACTGGCGGCTGCCTTCCCAGGGACAGAGGGAAGAGGCACAGCAGGGGCAGAGGCACAGCAGGTTTCCCTCCAGTCACAAAGAAGTCACAGGATGACAAACTAGTTACTTACGGTTAACCGAAAAGGGAGCGGAGGCAGGACTGGATTTGGGCTGAATGTGTGGGCCTCACTGTAAGTGCACTGAGATTTTTGCAGAGCTGAGGAATACATAAAACATAAATAAATACTTTTGGCGTTATGCGTCTTTACACATTCCTCTAAACTGGGCATTAATGGCTACCTCAGGTTACTGATCCTCAGAACATCCCCTCCAATGTCAACTTTACAGTTAGAAAACAAGCCTGCTTTAGAAGGAGTGGCTATCAATTGCACTCCCCCTTTGACTGGTACGGGTGACATTTCAATTTTTGGACCATCTTCAAATCATTAATAAATCACAGTTTGCTGCATTTTGCCCAACAGTTTTGGTGCAAACATCTAAAAGTACTCAAACAGCGACTACTGTATGCATCCGTAACACACTACGGCAGTAGAAACTGAGGCACAGATACATTCAATAGTTTTTTCCCTCTTCACCCAACAAAATGTTAAAAATAGAAGTCCCCTTGACATTTCCTGTAGCAGCTCCTACAGAGCCTGATGCACTATCCTGTCAATGAAGATTTATCTACCAGTCATGCATTTGTTTTCCAGTGGAGCTCACTGGGGCTGCAGTAATACTTCTCCTTCCCCTCTGATCTCTGCCGTGAGTCACTGAAGCCTTTGCTCGCTGCCTGGGCAGGAGCGAGAGCAGCGTCCCCATCTCTGCACACACGCAGCCGGGCACACCAGCGAGGCAGAGGGGAGCAGGAGGAGCGTGACTCAGGCTGGAGCATCCAGGGGCAATGCTGCCATGGCAACTGTGCTTTAACCATTGGATTACTCAGACTAGGCAACTTTTAATTAATGGCTTGATTCTCGGTCCTGCCTTTCTCCCACACTCCCTAGGCAAGCCACTGAAAGACTTCAGACAGCCAACAGCAGAGATTACAGCTGGTCCAAACAGCACATGGGAAAAAGCCCTGAGCTTCAAGGAGCACTGATGAAGTGGGGCTGAGTATAGCTGCTGGCGTGACCACTGCCAAGGTGATGGACACCAAGTAGATCCGCCTAGAGCCAGTGTGCTCATCACTGAAGGACCTGAGAGTCACTGCCAGCACCTGTCAGCCTCTAACATTCAGAAAGTCCCTTCAGCATCAGAGCAAGGAAGGAAAAGACAGACTTGGAATCAGAAGCTCCCAAGCATGCCCTTGGTTGTATCATTGACCATGGGAGGAAGAGGTCAGGGTTTGTCCACTCTCCTCCCAGTGGGATGACTGAGATCTACCACAAATAAGAGTATGTCTTCCAGTAGACAGACAGTAGGCCACTAACCCTCAGGAATCCAAAGATCATAGGCTAGAAATCACTATAGTACAGAGTTCAAAACTGAAGACACAGTTGGAAACATTGTGGTTTTTTGTTGTTTCAGTATTAGGTGAAAGTCTATACAAGCAATCATTCAGGAAAAAGAGATGCAAAATCAATGACAACAAGAAAAGCTAACTCTCTACACGCTTGTAATTTTTAGCAATGAATCTTTTTAAACCTTTTATAATAAAGGAAATTCCAGTCATAGCATGCGCTATGGGAAGACGTGAATCCAGAATGGATGCTAAAAGTCATTTTTTAACAAAGGAAAATCAACCTGGGACAAGGTATACAACAGGTACTGTAAAGATTCACTTTTAATGATGAGGCACTGAAACTCACAGCCTGGAGTAACAGACCAGCCTGTAAGTTCTATAGACTAAATAACTAAGTGTGCAAGGAAGACAAGAAAATACTCAGAAAAAAATAAAACTAAAACATGAAGGAATTTCCTTTTTCAGATGTGAAAACCTGCATTCTTACAGGCCTGACTTAAGCATTTTTAAACTTAGCCCTAAATCATTGCATAGCCAGAATAGCACATCGCCATTGTAAGTATTCAGAACTGTTCAGCTATACCCTGCTCTTCCAGTAGAGCTGAATGGAGCCACACCACCATTCCCCAGGTACGTGGCCTTTGCACAGTTACCTTTACAAGTTTCCAGGATTGGCTCCTCAGTGATGACTATTTCTAACAGCTGAAAGATGGATTCATCTGTTCTTAATCACAAGGCCATTACATATACCACAACTATATGCATGTGGTCACTGATGCTCATCCCACCTTCAAATACATCACCAAAAGAAATCTCTGGTCATATTACAGAGCCCAGATCTCCTCACTAATTCTTTGCATGACCTTTCCAGGTAATACCTGCTGCTGCCAACCATTTTTATGCTGCTAGGGAAAGGGCTGGAGATCTACTAGCAGCAGTTAACGGCACTGCATTGAGAATCTCTATTTTCCCTTTAACTGAAAGCACTCAAGTTGATCTCTGCTTTACACACATAAAATAGGTTTAAAAGTAAATGGTACTGCTAACACATACAAGGTATGCAATAGGAAGCAGGAAAATGAGACCAGCATTGTCCCCCTAATTGCCTGATGTCCACAGCAAGAAAGGATCTGCAGTGTGTGGGATACAACCACTGCTCTGGTCTTTCAAGACTTTACAATTTGACTTTAAGGTTCGAAGTCTGAAGTGCTTTTCCTTAATGTAGATAGCACAAAGGACTTCTCCAGATACAACCAAGCCTTTAGTTAAAAGCTCTGGCTTGTGAAGAGCTCCCTATTTTAATCTCAGCACTGAGTGATGTAAATCAGTATCTGGACTTCCCCCTCTACCCCACTCCTCGGATGCTGTTGACTGTCTCCCAGAAAACACTCGCCCAAGCTTCAGGGCTCCTGCCAAACTTGCCTTCCTAGGGCCAAATGACTGAACCGCCCAGAAGAAATTCCTGAGGGTAGTCTAAAGAGCTGAGGACTCATTTTGGCTCAGGGAGGAGCAGGGACACATTCTTTCCCCAGAACATCACCTTCTCTTGAATGAAAGTTGTAGAGAAAAACCTGTCTGGGTGCAGATGAAAAACATGACTAAGAAAATGTTCTCTCCAATGAGAGGACATTTTCTTGACCTGCACTTCATACCTGAGACACAGTGGGGTTTGATGTTAACAAGGAAGAACCTATTTACAGCTGTTTTTACCAGGATGACACAGGGAAGATCAACCGTATTCTTCAAAATGACCAGTACAGTTGTAATAAAGAACAGTGAGCTCTTGTTTTGATCTCATCCCATTCATATGCAAATTGGGAAAAGAATCATGATTTTAATTTGAACCCAGCTCAGACTGACTTGAAATATTTGACTTGAAGACAGACTAATCAGAGTCCATGCTCTTATTAGGAGACAACATAAAAGAAAGTAGAAACTGATGTTGTTCATGGTGATAGACTGGCCTGAGTCTCCTGAAAATCAGCGTAAACAATAACTGCTGTCCAGCTACAAGGAGCAACTACGCTGCTCTGTGTAACGGCACCGCTGAAACAACAGCAGCCCTCCAAACCAGATGTAACATCCCAAAACACAGCCACATGCAGGGAAGACTGAGGGGGAGAGAGGTCACTATAAGGAGATGCTGCTGCTCTGCCAAGATCTGGGTTCATGAGAAGGACTAGAGAGCCTGAGAGAATACAGACAAGACTGAAGACCAACACGGATATACTAATGTACTAGCTGATACCTTAAAATGAAACTATGTGTCAGTGAAGCTAAGGTAGGTTTTGTGCACAGATGATAGGTTGGCAATAGAGATGATGAGCAGATCCTTGCAAGCAAACACATTTGCTAAGAGAATTCCTGCTTAGTGAATGTAGTTAGAAAAGTGACTGAATTACCAGTATGGGACGATCTTGTACACTGCAGAGAAATACGTTTTAGTGTAATCACTTTTGGAAAAATACATTCAATCCTTGTCTAACCCTCATAGGCTTCACCTTTGAAATGTCACCTCTGAATACACCGTCTACTTGATTTCCTTGTTTGCCAGATTTAACATTCAGCAACAGAAGCCTGCCTGTTTACAGAGCCAGGTCAGGAGTCGGTGATGAAGAAACAGAAGTACCGGATGTTACAAAAAGGACCGAGGGATGCAGTCCAAGTAAGGATGAGTAATGGTACCTACTTCTTCAGATATGCGTCAAAACCAACCATCATTACGAGGTCTGGACTGTTAATCTTAAGATTTGCAATGCTGTTAGATTTTATGTTATTCAAGGACAGAAAGAGTTATGATTCATAAAGAGGCTTTTAAGAAGATGAGTCTAAGCCCCGCACTGGAACAGCTCAGGTAGTGCTCTCACTGTAGCTCAGATAATCACTTGTGTCAATTAAAAGCTACAAAACTAGCTCTAAAGATTGCATGTGCATTTGTAACAGCTATTTATATTTTACAGAGCCTAGCAGCCTGTGGTTGAACAGAGGGCCCCAGTGTGCCATTTAGAGCCCAAATATCTAGCAGAAACATAGTTACCATTGCGAAGAGATGAGAAACTAAACCAGCAGCTGTATTATTTCTGTTTTAGAGTTCAAAAATAGAAGCATATGTCTGGCTCCATTGTACCTAATGTGTGGAAGCCCCACCTGCAGTCAGACGGGACCAGCCTGGGCAAGACTGACTGCCCAGGGCCCTCACTCGGCCTCTGCAGCAGAGCAAGGGCTCCTCACCCCCTGGTCCTCATCCGCTGCCCTCTCCAGAATCCCTTCTTTCTTTGCAGGTGCTTTCCTCACAGAAACCCCATAGAGGCGACCAGTACCGTCACAGCCACTGACCTACAACGCGTAAGCAGCTGCAGCCCTAGTGCGGAGAAAGATCTGCCTGACAGAAATTGGGTTTCTTGTTTCCACTTCCAGATTTAATGTAAATACCAAACCAAAACATCAACTCCTTTTAATCAAGAAAAGAAGAAAAAGAAGTTTACAGGTTTATAAACAAAAGCTGAAAACTGGTGTTTTTTCAGGACACCGAGGCACTGGAGAACATCATGTGTGTTCATGGTGTGGATTATACACAGAATTCAAAAATCAGTAATGGGAAAGTAGCATGTCTTTAATTTGACTGTTATTTTTTTGGACAGAAACAGAAACATTTAAACTATTTCCAAAAGGTCCACTACTGAAAGCGCTTTCCAACTCCTACTTTGAAGCAAGTCTAATAGCTGCAAACCCCATGGATTTAAAAGGTCACTGCATAATCCAATCTCTGTGATTAACATTTTCCTTTGTAGTTATGACTATACTAAAATAATGATCCCAATTCACAGGATGATTAAACACGTCTATTAATTTTACTTCAGTAAAACAGGCTGAAGAATCTTTGTATAACCGAGCTAGCTGAAGCGCAGTTCACACCACCTTTTCCTTCAAGGAAGTTAATTTTGCCAGTTAAAACAAAAAACCCAGTTCTCTTTCAAAACCAGCTTTTTCCTATTCAAAGCTGTGAAATAAGATTCCAATTTTAGCACCTAATTCAGAGCCAGCATCTTGGAACTACTGCCGAACATTACCCTTCTGCCTGCTAATTTTAAGGCACTCATTATTACCCTAGGAGGCATATAATTGTTTACTCTAAGAGTTCCCATGCTGTTTGAGCCATTTGTACAAATACTCACTGAGATGAGCAAGTGCACTTGATAGGAGGTGAAAAACCCTGCAACTTCACAAAAACTGTGCCCTCAGAGACACTTGATATCCACAGTCATATCTTTCTGTGAGAAACATGATTTTAGCAGACTTCTGATTTTTCTTAGATTTCATGTATTTCTCAGCACTAACTTGGAGTGATTACATGAACAGACCTCTCCCTCAACCAGAAGAGCAATTAATATGTTATATTCTACTTTTTAAAAGTTCTTTCTTTCTTGCATATTTACACTCAATTTACATTTCATACTAATTGGTCACAAGAGTGAGAGGAAATACATGGATAGTATGAAATGCAACTTTTAATGAAGAAAAATTAACCTCTTACCCTGACAGACAATTAAAACAGTAATTAATGAAAGGAGATGGCAACTAGGTCACAACACTTAAGAGATTAATATATTCAGTACTCCTTGTTTCTCAATTCATGCATTAAATATTGGTCGTCATCTTGCCTAGTTTAATCTGTAAAACTAAATACATGGAAGTGGGGTGAGGAGCAAAAAGTCTAGACGGCTCTTTTTGCAGAGTCACATTATCTCACATGATGCTGCAGAAGAGGACAGAGGCAACTAAGGGGTCTGACTACCCATCCCACAATGCCGTCCTAATCCTCCAGGATCCATGCAAGATGAGGACCAAATCATGACAATAACCATTTTTAATTTTTTTTTCCTTACACAAAGTTGTTGGAGAGGCGCAGGCACAGTTTTAGAGACCCTGGCTCCAGAAGGCTGCTCTGACTCTACTCCTGACTTGGGCTTGAAGCCTTTAAGCTTCTGTTCCCAGCTACGGAGGTGCAGAGTTAAACTTCATGTTTTGTACAAGGTCAAAACACAGATCCTGACCATTTTGCTGTTCTGATGGATTCCTTTACACTGTGCTCCACCTCCTTCACCTTCTCTTTCCTTTTTTACATGGCATGCTCTTCTAGAAGCAAGATATCAAACGAAGTGAACACAGGCATCTCTTAGTGGTGCTATGCTCGTGATTGAGCTGCATTTTTTGATGGAGAAAAGCATCCTGGCAGCCGTAACCACTGTATCAAACAGGTAGGCCTCAAGGGTTTTATATAATTTTACAAGAAAGTCAACCTCGATACTAAATGCTAATTAATTCCATGATTACTTCCTACTGAAACAAACTTGCCAGGGATGCTCACCAGGAAACAGCAGCAGACTGATTCTGAGAAGCTGAAGATACCTCTTCAGGCTCTACATGTGACACAGAGTTAGGAAACGATTCAGAGCAGCTTGAAAGAATTGCCTAACAAGAAAGATGATGTGAGGCAAGTTCCAGCAAACTTGTATGACTGAGAACAGCACAGGTGTTTGCATAAAATGTCTGGGCTCTTTCAGGTAATTCCCCCCATTGGCTCACTTGCCGTCTTGACACTATTTGTTTGGCCGCTGTGAATGACAGGACCCTCACAGGACAAGGGAGGTCTCACGCATGGCTCTGTTCAGGTGAATTAGCTGACGGCAGCAGTTTGTTCTGCCATTCTTCCACTCCATCAGGTTGGAGTGGAAGCGGAGCAGTGGAGTTCATCTCAGGAAAATGAAAATCCCTGGTGCCAAAGAATAAAGTGACAGATTGGAACAGCCTATTTTAGAAAAGAGCTGCCACGTCCAGTTAGTGTCATACACAGATTCGTTGCACAGTAACAAATGGAGCTGGACTGCGCTTGGAAACTAAAGCCAAAAGTATATTGAGGATTTCAGCCAGGAAAGGGAAGGGAAAATGCTTTTCTGCATTGAATTGCAGGGAGCAAGCGTTCCTATTTTACTAATGTTCTCCATTTTGCTCCCTTCATTTCTTTTCAAGTCATCTTTACAAGGACACAAGACACTAGCATAAGTGATGCTATGCATGACCAAATTTGAAATTCAAGGGAAGTAAAGATTATTTGATGTAAGCAGCAAGCAAACCAATGGGTCCCTGTACCAACTCAGGTTTCACCATCTCACATAATCTGCCACCACACTGCATCTAAACTCTGTAGAAAAGAGTAATCACTATAGAAAGCTTTCAGAAAAAAATTCCCGATTCACCCCACTCATTAAGCAAAACATTTTATTTTCTTTGATCTCATTTCTTTTACAGAAGAACCAGGCAATTTAAATATGAATCCTAACAATGAAACTACTAATCATCTATTTTTTTCTGACTGATCATATTTGTCTAATGTTCCTATTTATTACTCTATGCCACTGTATTATGCCACTGTATATTTTACCTCTTATGTTTGCACCCATTGTTTCAGTGTAAAAAATCACCAATTTGATATACTCATGGGTGTTTGGGCATAAATCCAGCATTGTTATTCTGTAAGGTTATCATGACATTATAATAGATTACCTGCCCACCAAAACACATAGGTTTTTTTGTTTCATACATTGGCTTTCCATTTTGATACATTTAATTCATTCAGATTTATTGCAAATTGTTAATTTATCAAAATTAAATGCACCAAATTAAATTTAATTTAACTAATGGATTAAATGTATCAAAATGTATTCACATTTATTAGAAACGTGAAACATTATAAATAAATGTGAAATCTAATGTAACTAGTACAGTCTAGCTGAAAGAGAGAATCTGCCTCCTTTCATTGCAGCTCTGGACAGCTACGTACTCTCCATTGCAAGTCTACAGAAAATCATCTGCTTCCAGGAACCACCATTGTCCAAACCTCCACTCCATATGTATACAGCCTGGTCATTGGCATTTAGCATCTGACCTATCGCTGGTTTAATACTAGAGATAACCACTGCTTCAAACACTCCAGCTTACTAACTTCAGCTCTAGAATTAGCTGTCCATAACATCTGCTTCCAAGTCTGACATTCACGTTTGCAAATTCAGAGCATAAACTAGTACGTACTTCCTTTACTACTGTAATATTCTGGGCATTTCCTTTCTATATTCTTACCTGTGGTAATAGTGCCCCAGACAGTCTTCCCAGACTTCACTCTGTTGTGATGGGACTTCGGATAGCACCGAGTGAAAGCACATTAAGTGCTAATACGATCATTTGAAAAAAACCTCGTTTTATGGCCAGTACCAGAGTCCTAATTAAGGAGCTCTCAGCAACTAGAAATAGAGATGTAAATCATTTCTGAGAGAGCTCTTCAGTATAGGCAGTCTTCAGCTGAGCCAAATCATCAAGGAGATTATTTTACTGGCAATATTTGACATAGATATTTCACAACAAGGCTCTCAGAGGCCTTTATATACATGCCATATATTCATACACACATCGGCACAACTACTGCAAAGACTGGTCACCCAAAGGACAGTGAGCAAGTATTACCTGGCCATTGCAGCAAGTACTTTACGGGATGAGGGCTGAGCAGTGAGGAGGGAAACTAGCTGAAAAAAAAAAAGTATCAGACTGGCACTTAAAGAGATTCAGAAGGAACAGGGAAGTAGGGAAGACTTGGGCACTTAAATAATCAGTCTTGAAGGGCTCCCTAGAAGGGACTCTGCAGCTGAAATTCTTTGAGGAGGAAGAAGCTATTCTAATTATAATGACCCTAAATACTCACTTATATCTGACTTCACAAACAATACTGATGCTTGAACAAATAAGCCTATCCCTAATTAGACATGTTAATGCAGAAAGAAAGCACGGTATTTGCACATTGTGCAGGATGATAGAAGTTTACAGTACGTAAGAAAAGCACTATCCTCTGTCTTTAGGAAAAGATGAGAACATGAGAATATTCCCAATAGGACACACTTGGTACTTGCTAGAAGAGTTAATAACCTATAGGTAGGATTATATATCCCTTTGAACAATTGGTCTACAATGAAGCATGGAAACATGGAGTACTCTTTAAATACCCTGGGAATGCTAAAACCAAAGTCTTCCCAAAAGACATAACTCCCCTTCACATAAGAACCCTTTCTCATTTTTGCTTTTGCTTTTTAACTTGCAGGCAAAACAAGTCATACTGACACACTTTTCAGTGGCCCAGAAAAACAAGTGTCTCTGAGTTAAACCAGTACACTAAGCTATGACTTACTGTCTGAGGAGCCAGCATGCTTACGCTTCTAGCAAAACTGCTGTAAAGACTGTAACCTCGGCAGAGAGGCATAGTATAAAACTGAAAGCAGTAACGCCTCAAGTTGCTTTCCTACAAGCCACCTTTATCCCTTTATTAAGTCTTCATCTTCTATTCTGACTTAATAAACTGTCGGGGCGCATCGTTCAGAGGCTACCTTCATACAGAACCTTTGCTACATGACATTTCCTCCATAAGTGACACATTGTCAGAGATTGACTCAAACCTGCTCAGAGTTTAACAGAAAGGAAGTTATAAAACACTGTGGGGAGACTCAGAGAGCACAGTGGAAGTACTGCTTGGACAAGCTCAGAGATCTTTCCCCCATCACAGAAAAACACTCTTCCACAAAGTTACACTTTCTACGTTAAAACCATGAACTATAGTCCAGAAACAGCAGAACAGACAGAGTTACTGGAAGAAGCACTCATATAAATTAAATCTAGAGGGCTTGTGGTCAGAGTAGCATCTCGAATCATTACATTTCCTTCAGAATTACAGTTCACCCTTTTCTTGTAAAAGCTGAGGACACTGTTGCCACCAGGGAGTTCAAGCTGCTGTGCTGTAACATCGCACCAGTCAGTGCAGAGAGCAGGCTGTGCAGCTGGCTTCAGCTGAATGCTGCCTCCGGAGCCCCGCTGCGCTAAGGGGAACCGGGGCGCCGGGGACAGTCACCCCCAAAGGGGCACATGGGACACCGGCCAGGCAGGAGGAACCTCGCGATCTCCAGTTGGGATCAATCAGCTGGTCGCCACTCGAGGGCAGCATTTCAGTACAAAAACCATGGGAACGGGATCGTCACCGTGAGGATTTTGTTTGCAGGTTGATCTCAAAGCTTTCTGTATCTATATAAACAGAGTGGCAACATGAACGGAGTACTGAAGTGTAAGCAATGAAGCAATAAAAGGTCAATACCAGATAAATAAGAGCAGAGACTGTACAGTCACTTTAGTTTGCATATGTCTTAGCCACCAGAAGGAAAGGCAGATGCACCCACATCCTGGTCTCTCACCCTCCGCCCCAGTGGAAACAATTCACATGAGAAAGGGAAAAAGTTAGTTTTCACTCAGATCAGCCAACTGCCTTCTACCAGATCACAGAAAGCTGCTGTACAATTGTGACTTCAAAAGCTAAGGAACAACACCCAGAAATTATCAGGGTACAAATCAATGACCCACTTGGTCCATCATCACCTTCTCACTTCCGACAACGCCATTCTAAGAACACTACTTCTAAGGCCAACTGCCCAAAGTGAGAGTCCTGTAATAAAAAGCATGAACGCTGCTGGGTTAGTGCCCTATTTACACCAGCTAAGAATAGTCACAGGCAAAAAACATACTCCAGTTTTGGACACTGAATGACATCATGAGCTGCAAGGCCAACTAGGCCAAATTAAAATATTCCCACAGGAAGAAAATATACACTAGCAAACACCCTGGCAGGCAAAGACAGCTCTTGGAATACAAAATTGCTACACAGCTGCAAATGCACCCTCATCACCATTCTGTCTTCTCATTCAAAGTGTAGCTTTCCCTCTTACCAGCAACAGGCTGCTCTCAGAGGAGCATCACAAGGGCCACCACCTTCAGGCCTGGGGAAGCTGTAATCTGAGGCATCTTCTGCACTCAATGAAGGCAGGTAATTTTCGAAATGACTCACAGCAAAAACCTAATTTGAGTTGCTCTTTCCAAGGCAAGAGTTAAACTTTGTTTTTCCTTGAAGGAAAATATTCACAAACAGAACCCCTTCCCCCGTATTTTCAACTGCTCCTCTTTCTAAGCTCTTCTTCCTCCAGACACATGTATACATGCAAGAGCAAGCATCTGTCTGCTCCTCCCAGCTCTTCTTTCAAGTGGGCAGGGGACTGTTGGGATATCTGCAGGCAGCTGAAGATTTACAGCTTGAATTTCAAAGTTACGCTCTTCATCACCTACGTGACTCCACAGATTGAAGCAAACTGGAGTCTAGAGGACAGACCAAGTCTACTGGTAGTTTCTGTCTTAAACTACTTCAACTCCACAGCTGAAGCCAGATCCAACCTGAAGAAGGAGAAAGAGCAAGAAAAAGATGGTAATGTAGGATGAGGATGGACAGTGACGAGAAATAGGGTCAATAGGCAGAGAAAAGGAATAAGAAGTATAGTTTAGTAGGCTGCACGTAGAGATAAAAAGCTTGATATTCTGGCCTGGATTTCTGCATGTCTGCTGACTTCATTGATGTTCTTGGGGAATTTCTGGACAGATTTTTTGGATTCCCCGATGAAGCACTTTGAGGTACACTTTGATAAAGGACAGACCTCTTTGAAATCACTATTTCATTGCTGCTGTCCTGAACCCTAAGACTGAGGGAAGGGTTAAAAGGGATGTTTAATTGTTTTTTTAAGTCTTCCTGAGCTAAAAAAAATCAGCATGCATAAAATAAACAAGTTATTCTTGACCTGTTCGAACAGGTTATACAAAACTGTTGGTAAAAATAAGCCTAAAAAAGGAATTGTAATAACATATATAAGTAAAGCAGTCTTTTCTCTGTGGTTCTTCACTTAATTAAGAAAGTTCCCTTTGGCTCGAGACAGAGCTGTGACTGGAACTACTTTGGCAAAGTGAGGTGCATAATGACACTTTAAAGAAAAAACACCCACTGACAAATGAATATTGAATTTATTATTTTTTTATATCAGTATGAATAAACAATTTCTAGTGGTGAATCACTTGTCCACAGATTTTCCAATACAATATTCTCCAACCAAAAATGCTGAGAGTGAGAAAGCCACTCACAGAGAAGTAATGGGGTGAAGACACTTCCTTATTAGCATCCCTCTGCCTATTTTGCACAGCTCTCCCACATGACAGAGCTGTCTTTCTTATGCTCATTGTTGGGTTTACACATCAGCGGAGGTGCCATTAACTTTCATATTACATCCAGATTTATTGTATTCATTGCTTTTTTAATTAAAAGAGGCTGAAGCAGGGGTTAATTGCGCTGAATTTGAATTCAGCAGGGAAAGGAAGACATTTTTGTTAACTTGGCACCAGCAGGCTCAGCAGCCATGGCAAAGTGGGATAATGGTGAGGATCCTGCCTTAGCTGGGGTGCAGGTGCATGTGAACAGAGGAAGCTTATGGGGAGCAGCAGTTAGCACAGACAGGTGAGGCAGTGCGAACGGAAACACACAGAAGCTAAATTAAAAACATGTTTAAACTCACAAGTATTTTGCACTGACAAATATTCCAATGAAATATGCAAGAAATGATTTTAACATTAATTTCACTCTGGAAATTGAAATCAAACATGGTGTCATGAAGTGCAATGATAAAGGAATCACTCAAAAAGTTGCCTGATCTTCACTCCTTTACCTCCATGTTTTCAGCACTTTATTTTTGGTGTCCCTCTCTACACTCCTCGCCTTCCAAAATGAACTTGACGTGCTGCCATTGTCTTGCAGCAGGGTTTACATGGACAACAGAGAAGCAACATAAGGCATCACCACCTGCCAATCTATAAGCCATCTTGGGAGGTAAAAGGTATGTTGCCAACATCTCCTGTCACTAATATGCTGGCTAAACAGTGTAAAAGGGACCATCCTATTGATGCATTATGAAGTTAGTCAACATGTATTCATCTGCTACACATAATATGAGGTTGCATACATCAGCAGCAAGGCATGAATTTAAAGAAGGTTATAGCCTGACATTTTAGTTGTAAACTGAATACATTTAACCCAGCAGTCATTGAAGGACAGCAGATACTGTCCCTACCAATTGCTTCCTAGTGTAGAACAGCGTTTTATGTAGTTTATTATGTTAATTAATATATATGCTGCTGCTCCAAATGTTTCCTCCTTCCATACTGTTGACTTCACTGCCTGATAACTTATTAACGAGACAGACCTGTAAACAGTTTGATTTCAAGGATTTTATGACTTAAAGGAAAAACTGACAAACAATAAAAAGGCTGAAAAAAGACCTGAGCAAAAAGAGAGCCTGAAGGCCAGAGGCTGCCCCGAAGAGCCTCTGGACAGCTCGTCCCACGCTCCTCCAAAGCAGTGGCAGCAGCAACTCCCTGCCTGCCAAGCCCCAAGCTGGGCTGGGTACTGCCTGCTGGCCTCATGACCCAAGGTCTTATACATCCATGGATTGTCCCCTCTCAGATGTAAATGTGCAAAACATGGTGATTCCACCTAGTGTGTTCAGCCCACGTATTTTCAGTGGAAAGAACTACGGATTGCCCAAGAACTGCCTGCCCTATCAGCATGCACGGGTAGAAAAAAAGTATCAGTCAAAAGACGTAGTTAGGAAGAAGAGGCTGACTAGTATCATCATTCTACAGCAAATCACACCAAAAACCACACGGCTGGAGGAAACAGAACACATCTGTGGTAGCATGAGCCAGCCCTTGCCACAGGACCCAAACCACTTGCATCCTTTCCTGTGCAAGATTGCTCCTACCAGCATGGCACCAGCAACATTCACGTAGCGAGTGATGTATAAGTAAAGCTTGAGGCAATGAAGAATGGATAATCATGCACTACAATGCAGCTGAGAAAGATATTCAGCCTCTGCAAATGGCAGGGAAGGGAAATAAATAAAACTTCCTTGGCACTTCACACAAAGCCAAAAAAGCTCTGAGAATGCAAACCCACAGCACATGATACTGCAACACTGTCTTGTAACCTTATTACAGAAACCCATAGTAACCCCTGCTAAGAGCGTTAAATATTAATAATGGCTCACAGCTGCTACTGCTACATAATGGGCTCATTTTGATGAGGAATATGTGTGCAGCTTCAGTAATGTGCATCAGTTCAGATGAACCTACTTTCCTTTTGAAATTCATGCAAGACCCTCTCTCCTTCCTGCAATTAATTGCAGAACCCAGGGCTATTATTCTTAAAAGGCAGGATTTGTCTCTGATCTTTGTCCTACATTACATCTCTTTTTTGTCAGAGGTTGCAAAATGAGCAAAGGTGGACAGCATAGCTTGATACACTGCTCATTACCAGGGGGTAGCCTTCTTTTTGACTATTCTGTCCCAATTATTGTGAATCTGCCCACACATACAGCCCACTAGGATAGTTTTTTATCGTTCCGGAAATTAAAACATCCCTGTCCTACATTGTTAAACTATTATAAATGGTAATGTCCCTGGCTTGCATCATCATAAACATCAAAGTTAGGAAATGCTCGCTGTTTCACTTAATCCTTTACTAAGCAAATTTGGGTTTCTTTACTGACAAAGTAGCTGATGAATATCTGATCATTAACAGAATAATTACCTAGCTGGAAGGCATTCCCTTCTCTACTTTGCCATTAAATCATACGGGCCACCTTAACTAGGCTCAGTTGATACTGATCTCTATTTTAGAAGATTGCGGACTTTAGTCTGTTGACCTATCTATATAATATTTAAAATAAATCAAGACCACTCTGCACTTACTGATCTAGATACAGATGATTTTCAATGACAAAATGGCAGCTAAGTATCCAGTACTAACTGGAAGTCAATGGACTGCATAGACTTAAATACTGTTGGTTATTTAGAAAATTCATCATGAAGCTCTACTGAAAAGAAAACTCTTATCCTCAGAACAAATTCAGAAAGACAGAAGAGGCAGTGAGAGTTCCTAAACGGAATGATTCATTAGAATTACCTTTAACTACTGCTGCATGAGTAAATATTGTAATATTAGCTTCCATACATCTCTTCTGTCCTTATCCAATTCCTGTACAAAGCTAATATTATCTAGGTCTCAAAATGTCCCTGAGAAAAAGAATGCAGAAAGGGGTTTCCCCTTACTCAGACTCAGCTCTAAGGAACCCTTAGGTCCGGCAGGCACTCCACAATGTTTACTTGAGGTCTCTGAAATTAAAGCTTTCATTTTTAAAAGTATGTTTCTAGCTGCTATAGTTGCAGCAATAACCTCCCAAACATGAAATGAATGATAGATGTAACGACGTCTGCAGCCAGCCCTGGCACAATGACTCAGAGGAGTGAACTCCTCTGTCCCATGTAAGTCTGATGAGAGTGTCAAGTCCAATCCCACAGTTATGTGACTTCAATGCTAGCATTACCAAAAGAATTACTGATTTTAATGCAAGAAACAAGTTTGGGCAAGTACAGCTCCTTGGAACTGGAAGCTACTGTGGGGAAAGAAGTCACAGAACCAGTAACGAATAAACAGGAAGGACAGAAGAGAACAGGGAGGAAGGAAGTGGAGTCAGTAGTGCCAAGAGACTCCCTTGCTGAACAGAAAACATCACAATCAGGCAGTAAACCAATACATTAAAACTAATTGCCATACAGCACCTGCCCATCAGGAGATACCCACGTACGTCAATAAGCTGCTGATTCAGAGATCAGGAGAGAGAATATTGCTATGGGGAAGTGAGAATCCCAAAGCTACAGCAGGGACTCTTTCTAATGTGGCAGGTTTGACTTCCCTACACCGAACGCTTGCACCTTTAGGTGTGGGTAACCAGTGCAAACTGTTCCTTCCTGCAGCCTGACAGAGGAGCTTGTCAGCTTGTCTGGAGTCAGGCCTGCGGCAACCCAACACGCAGGCAGTGCAGGCACAATGCCAATTTGCACTAGAGTGCCAACAAGCCCTGGTTAGTATGACATCGTGAAACAAGTGAGCTCCAACTTCTACCAAGGTCAGACAGGGGTCTGACAACTAACAACCTCTTAGGGCCTCGCGTCTTAAACTTAAAGCCAAGAAACCCTAGGCAAGCTAGTATTTCCATTAGCTGTCACAAGATCAGAGACACTCCATGAAGATATTTCAGTAGCATGGACACCACACTCTCACTGCTAACAATTTTCTTCTTAAAAATAAAGTCTCATTAGCAAGACACTTCTAGTTTCTTCCGTAACTCATTTTGAATGCATATTAAAAACACAAGTAAAAATGGGTTACCTAATTTAAGCTCTGGCTCAAATTTTAACTCAATTTTTGGTTTCGAGGGTGTTCACTTTACGTAGAGAAAAGGCAGACAGCTAACCAGATCAGGTATCTTGGCAACATCCCACATCCACACATTCCTCTGGATATAATATGGATTTTGGGGTAAGAAACAAACATATCCACGAATTGCCAATGCAAAGAAAAGACAATCCAGCAACTCCAGAAGAAAAAACTCATACATATCCTTGGAAAGGTTTATTACCGAAATAAAGCTTTCAACATTAAAATATCCGTGGTATCTTTATACTAATGCAAGGGATGCTTCTGCTGTTCTCAGAGTTGTGACAGCTGATTTAAAGTGTATTGCACGCACTTCGCATATAAATAGAGTTTAAGATAACATTAGATGGAGTAATACTGTCTAATATTAGTGCACCTGTCAAACATACTTTCAAACTAATTGATATTGCATGTTCAGCTCATTGTATCGGTAACGTTAAACAACATTTCCATTTTATTGAACTGCAGTTCCCCTTTACTAAAAGCCACTTTAGCTGAAGTAACTGGTCTGAGTAATTCCAGCTCTAGGCAGACATCCAGATGTTTGTAATTGATCAGTCTTAAGAGGCTGAAGCTGAGCCGTGACTTCACACTGCACACACAGTAGACATTTTTAATAAATGCTGACCTGCAGTTCAGCTCTTTTGCTAGGTGGGTCATGCCTGAATTGCTGATGCAGCCCAGCAGATCAAGTTGTTTCACAAGGAATTGAAAGCACGGAGATGTCAGAATTTCATGTTCTTTCTATAGCTGGTATAAACTCAATTGGACATCCCCAGGGGAGCCTCCAACTTCCCCAATATATTCTAGACTGTAGAAAAATTAAAGTGAACCTTTTCTTGCCATCAATTTATATAATCTTTTGTACTGCCCTGATCTATCTATGCATTGCCTACAGTTCCTCTGTTCGGACACTCCAGGATTTGTCACATTTGCTTCTCTCATGTGATGGTGGGGTGCTGATGTGTCATTCCTTATCAGTAACTCGTGCATCTTGAACGGCAGCTTTTACATTTTCCCAACTTATGCCTGGAAACTTGTAGCCAGATTAGCAACATTTGTCAGATCTGCTTTGATTTTTGTACTGTATTTCTTAGAGACACTCAACGAGCCACCCACTGAACATAATTAATCTAAAAACCACAACTAGTTATTATGTCAGTTGATGCATTTTATTTTTCCAAATAATTATGTGAATATATACTGGGCTGAGGAATGCTGAGGTTATCACATGCATGTCTTTTTTTTTGCTTAAGCTAGAGGTATATCTTTCTAGGACTTCCCAGAAAAAAAATTATACCACACCAGGTGTTTGTTACGCATACACCATTTCCCAGAATCCCAGCGTGGTTGAGGTTGGAAGTGACATTTGGGGGACATCTTGTCCGATACCCCTGCTCAGGCACAGTCACCTTGAGCAGGCTGCCCTGGACACTTCTTGGTGTTTTGGTACATATGGTGCCTGTGTAGGATGCACACGTGTCTGTGCCATCTATACATACCACACAGTTTTTGTTAGAAAGCTCCAGTTCAGAAATTATGGTTCAGCTTTCCCAAGAAAGCCTATACGCGGGTTTCTTGGCAAGAAGTACTCACTTAAAACACTGTTATTATATTCATTTTAAAATAACATGGATATTCTAAGACATAAGTTATTAGTCAGGAAATCTACTTTTTCCTCAAACGAATTTTCCCGCTTTTTACTGTTCTAACAAATCTGACATAATTACGACACCTTTGTATTTGTGCAGTTACACCCAAACTCTTTCCTTTTCACACTCTCTTCTCAGTCTCAACGACAAACTGCATTACTGAGACTCAGCCAATGGGTTCAAGTGTCAACAGGCAAGAGTACTCTGTGCTTGCTCCTTCCTAACTGGTAGAACAGAAATCAATGTTTCTACTAGAGATTTTGTGACCCAGTACAAGAACACCTATCCCTATGGACAGATGATACTCCCGCATTTATGGTCTCCCCCCTGCTCCGCATTCCCAACCCTGCCCTGAGGCCCTCAGGGCCCCAGGCGCACCGCTGAGGCGGGGGCGGTTCACAGGCCCACAGCCCCCAAGGAGGCCTCCTCACGAAGCGAGGTGCGTGGAAAGACAGAACACCTTCGCTTGGTATTTTTTTCTAGGAAAATGTGAATCCTTTGTCACCTTGAGTATTAGCCAAAGGCGTTAAAAGCCCGCCGTCGCGACCGCCTGCCCACCAGCGCCCTTCGAGACGCGCGGACCCGCCGCTGCGCAGGCGCGGCGCCCGTTCGCCAGTGGGCATGCGCGCTGCCCCCGCGCGTGCGGCCTCGCGTGCTGCCGGCGCATGCGCGGCGGGCCTGCCGCGAGCCGTTGCCGTTGCCCGTTGCCGCTGCCGCCGGGCGGGCGGCGCCTGAGGGGGCGGTGTCGGCGCGCCATGCCCGGGGCGGCGGTGTCGGAGCCGGCGCGGAGCCGCGGTCGCTGAGGTGCGGCGGGAGCATGGCCGAGTCGCTGCGGGAGGAGCCGCCGGGCGGGCCGGAGTCGGAGGCCGAGCTGTCGCAGCGGCTGGCCCGCACCAAGGCCCGCTCCTACGGCAGCACGGCGAGCGTGGCGGCGCCGCTGGCTGAGCGCTACGTGGAGCACCGGCTCAGCGCCGGGGACACGCTGCAGGGCATCGCCCTCAAGTACGGCGTCACGGTAAGGGGGGCGCCGCCGGGGCGGCCTGGCCGGCCCGGGCAGCCAGCAGGGCCCGGGGGCTGCAGGGCCGATAGCGGCGATGGGCTCCCGTAACGGCAGCGGGCAGTTGTGAGGCCCAGAAGGTAGCGGAGGAGAAGGGGAAGAGGCACTGGAAGTGGAAAGCAGCCGAGATTACAGGTTGAAGTTGTCCCGTAGAGCATTTCCTACCCATAGTGGGCAGGAGGTTCGGTCCTTGCCGTGGATATGATGCTGGTTTGAGTTTCAGTATTTAAAATGCTGACATCTGAACCTTGTGAGCTGCTTGGAGGGGTCAGTGCCCAGTTCTGATGGGCAGTGGCTGAAGTTTGTGCTGCCCGAGACAGGACTGGCCTTGAAACTGGCGAGTGCTGACTTCGCGGGACTGGCTGCTGACCTCCAAGATGCACTTACTGCCACCAAGTACACCTGGGCTCACGTGACAGTTCACCATTACACTCACTTCAGATTAAAAAAGCCCACAATGTAATTAAACTTATCTTGAGAAGAATCATTGTTTTGATGCTGATACGTAGGCTGTGAAAAGAAGAATTTACTCCAGTAGCTTCAGGGCTAAAAATTCTTCCATTGTCATCTACTCACCTGCCTAGAGGTGATAAACAACTGATTTGAAAGTGTTGCAGCTTTCCTTCTCTTTTCCTATAGAGGAAAAAAGTTTACTTCTGTGGAAAATGGTGAAAGGCTTATGCCAGCCTAAGACGTGCAGAGTCCAGTAGGGTCTACCAGCAGGCCCTAAAGCACTACAATTCCCCATGGAGCAGAGCTCACCTACCCTACCTTCATTCCAGGTTATTTGGGGCCCAGTGAGCTACCAACTGACCTATCTATATGCAGCTTTAGTAGTCCCCTGCAGAATTGCCCGGGACCAAGCAGCTGGTGAGCATAGCTAACAGCATGCTGCTAGTACACAGTCAATGTCACTTGCACATCAGCACAAAGCACCTTCCAGTTGGGCTCCATCCAGAAGAGGTACAACACAGTCCCAAATTAATAGGTTCTGACTGGAATGGGTTTCCTTTTCTTCTCTGATTCTGAAAGATATACTAAAGCCTTCCAGCAACTTCAACAGCATTCAGCCTTTGTTGTGAAAAGGGTTGAAAGTCTGTTTCTCTCCCCTTAAGAAAGATTTTGACCAAATCTTGTTGGCAACAGGATTAATGGTGTTTCGGATTTATATTGGTCCACACTAAACCAAAGTTTTGCTCACCTCGGGGTGACCCGAGCTGCTCATTGGATTTGTTAGAATTTTTATTTTTGGCCGTGCTTTCCATGATGGATAAAAGTCTCTGGCCTAAATGATTTGGCTCTAGTGTTCTTCATTCAGAAGTGTATTTGCTCACTACAGTAAGTGAAAAATCTACACAGACTACTTAAGTAGTAGTTTTCCAGAAAAAAGGCATTTCTAAACACGTTACAACTCCCTTTCAGCTGAAGTGAAGCTAGGGATTGAACCTGTACAGTCTGACAAAACAGGTTTAATTTATGAACCATAAACTTTGTTCATAGTATGAATTTAAGCTTTTGCTGTGCTAATGATGCTTTTAAAGTATAAATGCTGGGGTTTTTTAAACACCTCATTTTGTATTTGATTTAATGTTGCTAGTACTCTGCTGAAGAAACCAGAGCTGCATCATTATAGGCTTCAATTGAGAAAGGTTACACTGACATGAAATGTCCCTAAGAGCAATGCCAAGTTAGCTGAAATCAGCCATTGTGTTTCTGCTTTAATGAGTTTCAGCCCAGGGTAGGAATGTATGCAAACATATTTGCTTTTAGCAAAATGAAGAATCTTACGTGTTCACACAATGACAAGGGCTGACTTTCTCTAAAGAGTAATTACATTTGCTTCCTGCATCCTTTATACTTGGCTAGAAGTGAGAGTTGCTGTAATGGGAACATCAGAATTATCTTTGGCTGCCATTGCCTCCAGTATTACTGTTTTTAGAAGTTTCCTACTGTGGTTTTCCTCATTGGGAGTCAGTTTGCAGCAAGAGACATCCTGTCCAGTGCCTGCCTTGGCATGACATAGCATAGGCAGTTTAAGATGGATGAAAGTGTTGGGGGAGAGGGAGAGAGATCGGTGTGCTTTGTTTGGCCTCATCCTCTGCCCATCACCCCTCTCCCACAGGCACTGTCTATTAATCTTGCGTGGCTTGTGTTCATTAGGTCTTTCTTTGAACATTGTTGGGTAGATTAACACTGGGAATTACTGTTTAGTATCATAGTTACAGTTCCACTGGAGCGTTGTTTTCCACCGTACAAAGGTATCCCGTTTGAGGGGAGAAGGTAGAGGACTATTTGTTTCATGGTCAGTAGGAACAGTTTTGATGGATTAGTTCAGCAACAGTTTATGCCTTACTGCAGCTTTGGTTAAAGTTGTTAAGAGCAAAGGCTTTAGCGCATGCTTTCACTGTTCTAGGTCTGTAGCTGACAGTTTGTTTTTCCTAGCACTAGGAAAACTAGTGTTAAATCCTGCTCTCCATACATGCATGAATGTATGGAGACATACTGAGTTGTAGAAGGAGCAGTATGTATTACACACATTAAGTAACCTGCCCAAGGCAGAGGGGTGTTCTTTTTAGAACCAAGTATTTCCCATTTCATTGTTGCTCAGTGCAGAGGTGCACAGTCTTCCAAATGCCACAAGATGGTATTTAAAGGTATTTTAGGAAGAAGTAACCAGAGGTAGAGTTACAGTGAAGTAGGATAGAGAACAGCAGTACAGTGCATTATTTATCAGCTATTGAAGCATCACCTCCCAGCTCATCTGTAGCAGAGATCTCAGTTTTCAACTTTTGTATTGTATTTTTAGAGAAAAGCTCCAGCTAGCATTTTAAACATTTTTTGCTACCTGTGAAGACAGCCAGCTTTTAGACATTTTGATAACTGACATTTAAACTAGCATCTGATGGCTGTTACAGGTCTTATTACTAAGTCAGGTGAAGCTTCCTTTATGCCCTTCAGATGGTGCTCAGCTTGGGAAAGAACTTAAGAGATACACCATAAACTGTGTAAGGCTAACTAAAAATAATTTCCAGGCTTCAGGAACTGGAAGAGTAATGAGCTGCTCTTACTTGAAGTAGTAGCTTACCATCTGACAATGGATATTAGTTATTTAGCTTTTGAAAATGATTATTAAATCTAATCATTCCATCATCTTAGCCATCTGCAGCAACAGGTTGGGGTTGCCTTTAAATAGAGAATATCGGTTTTGTATATTTAATGGATTGAAATAACTTACTGCTGAGCTTTCCTGCACCATTTTCACTACTCTCACTCTTCCAAACACCTAGCCTTTCTAGAGAGAATCTCTTTATTTTTACGGAGAAAGATTTCATCAGGCTTCCAGGACCCAAGCAAATGCATCCCTACATGACACCAGGTCTATAGTGGCACTGCAGCAGATACTCTTACCACACAGTACAGGTCTACATTGCATGCAGGAGTTTATTCCAGTTACACAAGAGGCAACACAGTCTCACATCTGCACAGAGAAGAAAGACTAACATCTCTACTTCATTTTAGACCCTGCTAGTATGCTCAGTGTAAGAAATGCACAGGCATGCTAACCCAGTTACTATCTGTTAAAAATGATCTTTTGTTTTGCAATTGGGAAGGACTCCCAGTAGTGTCAGTGTAAAGTTTAAAGAGTTTAAGACTGACAAGCGTAAGATGGTAGAGCAATTTTTTCATCATCTGAATGCTGAACTGAAGATACTTCAGACTTTGAAGTAGTGAGTGGCTAGTGCTTAGAGCGCTCAGCTTTTTCTGTGCAATTATACTAGCAGTAAGACACTCTTACTACAACACTTAAAGGTTTTATTCTTACTCAGTTTAGCTCCATTTAGTTTAATAAAAATGAATAACACTTCTAATGCAGGCAAGAGATATTTTCAGTTCTCTTTATACTTGTTTTCAAGTAGGTTTTATTTAGAGTGCATTTATTGTTGCAGTACCCTAGTGATTAGGGGTTTGTGCTTATTGCAGTCACCAGGGGACCAGAACGGTCATTTTTCTTCCTTTCGCTTAAGACTTTTCATAATGAAATCGTAAGTTTAGGTTATAACTAAAGCTTAAAGTCACATGATCATGGATACTGATTTCTGTGCTTTTTTTTAAAACCTTGCAGTTGAGAAATAGGAAGCTAGTTTAACTGTTATTGACTTGGAAGGGAAATTTTGATGACTAAGAACTTAAACAACATTCTTAGTAGGGAGATAGTATAAACATTTACTGGGAACTTGTCCTTGCCTGTAAAGCAATGGAATTTATAATAGCTTCTCAGGTTAAGTATAGAGCAAGTGGGGCTTTGTGCATTAGTACGCTGAGAAAGATAGGGTCGTCTTCTTGCTCCTGTCATAAGATCGTCTATACTGATGAGTAGGTTTTAAGAAGTACTTTGGGTAAAAGTTGCATAAAAAGTATTTAACAGTTATGTGGTGGCTGTTACCATGCATTATTACATACATGAGGTTGCTGTTGATCATGCTGTAGATCCAGTTTACTGAACTAATGCAGCCACTAGTCTATGCAGCTGCATTATAAAGTGTTTACGAGCACCCCATTCTTTTCACTGCCTGACTTCTCACTGAAACACAGGACTTCATCTGAAGTCTGAATTTGTTACGTCAGTTAGGGGGGAAAATACTATGCACGAGATGTATACTGCTCTTCCAAGATTTGTGGTGCTCACTGTTCTTAACTAGTATGTCCTGAATGCTCAAGGTAACTTTATCGCCCCTTCTTTGTATTATGCACGCCTTTTACCAGAGTTCCCCTACAGCAGCTGCTAGCAATTCTGAGCCTCACTCTAATATAAATTCAAATCACCAGTACTTTTGCAATACATTTTTATTCTGTGGCAAGTTGTTCATGTGAGCTTATATAGAGATTGGAAGACTGTTCAAGAAAAGCATCTTTATGTAGTGCAAGACTGTAGAAAGACTAGTATTTTGGAGTGAAGTCTATATAAAAGGAAGAAGCTAGGCTGTTGAGTTGACAAGGCTGAGGCAGAACATACACTCTGAAATCACTTTGAATGCAAAAAAATACTTTCCTAAAGTCATTGCTGCTGCAAAGAAAGTATAGATTTATTGTAACTAGAGGTTACTGTACTACTTCGGAAAGTTAGTACTTTGTACTTGCCAAAACCTAATAACTTATATTTTTCCTATCTTTTTCAGATGGAGCAAATAAAGAGGGCAAATAAACTGTTCACTAATGACTGTATATTTCTGAGGAAAACTCTGAATATTCCTGTTATATCAGAGAAACCATTACTGTTCAATGGACTTAATTCACTGGAGTCTCCTGAGAATGAAACTGTTGACAGCTCCCCTTCTTGTGATGAAGGACTAGTGACAGTTCAGGAAGAAAGTAGTTCTTCTCCCAGTCCTCAAGAGCCTGACAATCAGCCCACTGCACCAGAAGAACTGTCTGCCAAAGATTTCCTACAGAGGCTGGACTTGCAGATTAAGTTATCCAAACAAGCAGCCAGAAAACTAAAAGATGACAATGTCAGGTAAATACTGCTTTTGGTATTAAGCATCTTAATCTCATCCTGAAGGCTTTTTAGTCTAAGCTGAACCCTTTTTGTGGGGTATCTCAGGCAGCATCTGTTGTTTTAATCTGTCAACAGCAAGTCTATGCTATTGTCATGCACCAGGTACATTCAGAGCACGCCATTAGCAGATGCCTTGATACGGCAGTTTTAAAGGCTGTCTTACAATACGTTGTTTGTAGAGTAGCAATAATATTCCATGAAAGCTAGAAAGCCAGTATTCTCCAAGATGTCTTGCTATGTAAGTGGTCAACTATTTAAGCAAACCCATAGTTTTCAGTAGATTACTGAGCCAAAGCCTACGTGGAAGGTGATTGCATACAGAAAGGCATGAGTGCATTTTTTTTCTGTCCCAGATTGCCTCATAATTGTGTAAATATTCTCCATGTTGCAGTTTCAGTTAAGCTATCCTATCTCCTTTCCCTAATTTATGGATCCACCTATGTAGACTTCCGTCTTTTCTTCATTATTTCTTCTACAGCCAGGAGCTCCCACACACTTTACTCATAAAAAAAGCTATACCTTTTGACCTCTTTGCCACGGTGATTATCCCCTCACATATGCAGGCATCCCATGGAGAGTACAGAAAGACATAGAGCAAGAGTGGCCTTCAGTAGTGTTTGTTTTTCCCACATCCTTGGGACAAGCTTCCTCAGGTTGTTCACAAGCAGTTTCTTGGGCTGGTTGTCTGGCCTGTTTATTCTCTGCAGAAATTGCCTCAGTGTGTGATGCTGAGGTAGCATTTCTTATGACAATAAAAACCATGACTGCAGGGGACTGGTATTGCTTCTCTTACCAGCGAACGGGGGAGAGGGTATGCCTGCAGATATGTACTTTGCCTTTGCAAATTTGTTGAATGCAAAACTTCTTCCATCATCCTGGTTCACTTCACATACTCTGATTTGAGTGCAAGCAGCATACTTTTCATGGTAAAAGAAAGTAACCTTTCGGGACCAAATCTATCAAGCGTATAGTCCCATCATTTCTTTAAGAAGTTAAGGAGTTATTTCATTAACTTAAAAACTTTGTTCAATAGACAAAAATTTCAGGGGGAGCAGGATATTGCATTTAGCAATCGGACAAGCCTCATTTGGAGAAATATCCCATAAGACAGCTTAAGGTAATTCATTACTTATTGCACTCCACATACAACTCTCCAGAAGGACGCTCAGTTAGAGTTACAGTGTCAGGGAAGGCTGGAACACTTTCACACCTTGTTAACACAGTTGTCAGTTATTTTCTTTTGAATTGATTACATGAAAGAGGAAAAATAACTGTTGGAACTTGTATTCTTCTCTATTCAAACTCTTTCACTTGCATTATTATATTTGAAACAATGTAGAGCATCTATCAAAACGTGCCGCTGCTGACTCTCAGATCATTAGACATATGTATCTAATACAGATTAGAGTAGGTGTTGACCCAGCAGTTAATCTGGGTCACAGAAAACCACAGTCCCTGCCAGAGGAAGGTAATTATTTTAACATCCCTTCAACAAAATAACATGCTAGTTTACAGAAGGAAATTCACTTAGACCTGGCTGCACCATGAGCAGAGCCAGTACAGTGAGAGTGACACTGCACAAATAGCCACTGCTGCTACTAATATACATTTCCTATATTGCTTAAGTTACAACTTGGGAAATGAAGGCCTGGTGCCAAATTTCCTCCCAAGGAATTATGAATATAGGAGGATGAATTACTTTCCCACCTCCTGTTCAGATTTAGCGGATAATTTTTGTGAATTATGCATAGAGCACAGATTTTTATTGGTCATGATGCTACAGGAAGCATGAGCTACAGAGTTCAGGCTGCTGAGCAGGATGTTATCCAAGTGAAGAGAAGTTTCCTGTATGTCTGATAAAGCCTTCATAATGCCACCTTTCACCCCACCACCTCTGACTTTCAGTCCTGGCTCACAAAAGCTGTCCTTGCACATCTCCAACTGCGTTCACCCCTTTACAGTCTGACAAAAAGTGCCAAAGGACCAAAGTCAACGTTTACAGAGAGTTTGCAGAACGTTTACTCCTTGCAGAGAGCAGGAGTTAGAGGGAGACCATTGCCAAAAGCCCTGGAGATCCTTTTCAGCAGTGTACCATCAATGGCATTTCTGGGCCTGCACTGGAAAGTGGCAGCATGCCTTACTCTGCTCCAGCAGCTCCCCAGGAGGTACCTGTTCTTCCTCCTGCCTATACCTTTCTTGTCCCTTGCTTGAAGCAGGAGGCCTTGAAAATTGGACAGCCATCATGATAGTAAACCAGTGTCATGAATACACAAAGTTTCAATTCTTAGAGTGAAAGACATTTTTGAAATTGAATGCTGTTTCCAGCTACTCTGGCCTTCTGTATTCAGATTGACTTGTCAAGGCCTGTTTAGAATGTGACATGCACCAACGCTGCAGTGTACTTAAGTGCCTGTTTGAGAGTAAGAAAGGAGCACCTAGAGTTACATCAGCTACCACCAAAAGGGACATTTGGACTAAGAAAACTGCAAGCAGAAGCAGACTATCCGTTCTGAAACTTGGAAGAGTCATAACTTCTCACCATACCAGTGAGCCTGATTTGACAGATGGAGAGAATCACGATATCTCCTAAATTGCTCTTTACTTTGGTCTCCCTTAAAGTTGCCAAGAATGCATGCGCATTCATGCACTGATTCTGATCAAACTGTACAGGCAGTTTCATAGTCAGAAACGGCTTTGTGCTCCAAAGACAGCTTAAGGTGAATTACATTGTTTAATCATAACTCTTGAAGTCACCACTTTAAGTGCTTTCAAAGGAATAAAGTATATTAATCTCTAAAGTCAACTTCTTCCCAGCTAAAACCTCTTGCTGTTAGGTAGAAAAATTGAGGAGCACATAGGTGCAGATTTAGACTAGATACTAAACTTCAATAGCTATGCAGGTAGACAAGCATTAAAGATTATAGAATGTGAACCACTCAGTCTGTGACAGCTACCTTTCACTATTAGACTTTATGTAAACATATGGCTAGATCTGCATGTAATACTACTTTTATTAGAGAGTTTCTCTGAGCAAGAAATCAGTGGTTAATGATTCCCCCAGCCAGGTGTATTTACCCAAGATGCAGTTCTAGCTGAGCAGCTTAAGGCAATAAGACCTATTTTTGTTTTGAACAATATTTCTATCATAGGCCAAAAGAAATGCAAAAGTATTAATATAGTTTGTAGCATATGTTGCCAGCTCACGTAGTTGCATACTAGGGAAGAATGCCATTTTATCCACACGTGGAAGAAAAGCAACTTGTAATAGTTTGAGAAAATATGGTAGTGCTTCATCTTGCCCAAAATGCTGTTACGCATGTTTCCGGATACCAAAACAGAAGTTGAGTTTAGTGATGTTTTTGGTATCAGATAGCTGAACACCAGAGGTCTAATGCAAGGTCTTTATAGAGTCCTTAATATTTTAGAGTAGTACTGTGGTAGGCTAGAACACTAGGGCCATATACTCTCTTTCTGGGACAGGTCACATCTTTCTGCATTTGCCTTTTAGTGACTCATTTTGAAAACCTCGTAACTGAATAGAGCCATGGTAATCACTATTGCTTATACAAGCCAATATAATTAATTGGTGTGCAGCGCTAGAACAGAACCATATATTGTCATCTGATCAGTTGCCTTGACCTGAACCTAGGAAAGAGTAGGCTGTTCAAGCGTTTGAAACTGATAACTGATAGAGTTAATTTGTTCAATAATTGGTCACCATTGTTGGCTATGAGCTAAGAAAACAGATACCTCAATTAAGGAGGCTGCCTGTGGAGAATCCTGCTTTCAGACTTCCAAAAGCTATTAATTCACGAACTCAGATTGTTGCCTTGTTTAACTGTGAATTCTAGAAGCATCCAAGCATTGGATTTGAGTTTACTTGTTCATACTCAGGTGCACTTGGTCTTACAGAAGTGGTTATTAGCATTTTTTATTGTGGCCTGATGCATGCAGTAGCTTGCAGTAGATGTCTTTCAGCTCCTGTAACCTGCTGGACAAAGTGGCAACAGTGAACAGGAAGAGACAGCACTATGAAGCATTGTAATGCTCTGCTGTTCCTTTCCCTTTCCCTGAAGCGGAGTGTTGCAGTGACTTACCACTTTGCTATTTTAAGCATCGTAAAAGTGAAGAAAATTGGTTGGTTGGTAAACATACACACACTGCCATGTTGTTGCTTGTGGGCCACGTGCCAGAGCTGCTATTATGTAATTTTATTTCATATAAAGCTTGGCTTGTTTTTAAGCCATCAGAACAGACTTGTACTTGCTATGTACAGTTCTGAAGATCTACATTAGTAACATTTCCTGGCTGTTACCTTCGTTTGGAGTAACGTGTTGTAGATTTCTTCATATAGCCTAGTCCTGCAGCCTGGGACAGAAGGTTAGAAGCTGTTCTTGACAGCCCTTACTGCCAACTGCAGCATGCGTGAGCCTTGGTCAAAAGTTTATTTTGCACATATTTATTAGACTTTCTTAGGTTCGTGCATAATGACCTACTACATGGTTCTTATGTCCCTGCCACATACGGAAACCCCTCAAGGCTGGCTGTGACTCAATTGCCAGTCTTCTGCCCTCTACTGGCAAATGCCAAGTAAAAGCCCCTAGTCCAAGTGTATTTCAGGGGAAGTGGAGACGAACAGCTTAGAGTAGCCGCTTTGTTACTTTGAAGACTTGCTAATCACTAGTTCAGGTTTCCAGTTCTCCATATTCACCCCTACTATCCACCATAAGCAACTGCAGCTAATGTCAGTCCAGTGTTTGTGGCCATCTCATGGTGGATGCCATTCCTATATTAAGGCTTTCAAGAAAAAAGACTGAAAGGCCAATTCTGACAGCCTCTGATTAGAAGGAAGGTCTTTTTGCTGTAACTCTGCCATGGTTTATTCTCCTAAAAAGGGAAATGTAACAAAACTAAGAAGTAGAAAGTAATTTTCAGTGTACAGCATAGAAAGTAAGCTTTTTCCCTACTGGAGAGTATAAGCTCTGAAAATATAGTTGTTCTCCTTCATCCTCACAAACTAGCAGAGACTGCTATTTGCAGCTATGTTCTGAGCATATGTGGCTAGAAACTCATTGCCCCAGAAGGGTGTATGTCACAGCTTCAGAATATACTTCTTGAAATACTTAGCTTCAGCCAAGTAGTTATGGTTGAATTTTACATACCTGCAGTCCAATCTTACAAGCTTTGTATGTTGATAGGTTTCAATTCTGAAAAAAGTTTTAAAATGTATTTTCTTGAGACAATTTATAGATCAAAAGTGCTTTAGTGCTTATGAATTGTTTGCTTCCTTACTTTACTGTTATGCCAGGTATTATGAACAGCATCTGCAAATTATTCCATGGCAGTTTTGCAATGCAGAATTGATGATATAAGGAAAGATACTACTTAAATATACAGAGATCATCTGTATCTTAAGAATCATGCTTGGTACTGGATCTGTAGCATCACTAATGTAAATAGATGTAGTATTTGTAAGAAAGGCTAACGCCTGTTTTTAGTACTACTGTAAGCACACATCCCTGCAATAACTACCAGTTTAATCCAAAACCTGGGTTTTTTTGAGGTTTCATTTGTTTTACAAGATTTTTCAAGGCAAAAGCGATGTCATGTCTTCATGAAGATAATATTGCTGGACTACCCAAGAGCAGGGAAGGGCTGGGAAAATGAGTGCAAGCTACTCAGCTGCTTGGTTAGTTTGTACTGTTTTTTTCTCTGATTCTATTCTGGGGCGTTATATGAAATTTAACTTGTAGATAAATAATCGTGTTCGGAAGTTAGTAGGGAAAAGTCTGCACGATTGGGGTTTGGAATACTATTGAAATACATAGTTTTTACCTTATACCAGTATTAGATTATTTGAATAACTGTACCTTTATGTGGAGGCACATACAGCATTAAAAGTAACTGGAAATCCTTGGAAGCGCACAGTGTAGCAACCGTTGTCTTTCTGTTCTCACCAAAACACTAAAATTGGCAGCATCTTTAAGAATAGGCTCTCAGGAACATAATTTTGAAGCTACAGTAGTAGAAAACAATGATCTTTCAAGAACTTAACATGCTTGAATTAGTACTGGATGCTGTACTGCAATAAGTTTACATAACCACTTGTTTTTAAAAGCAATATTGTCAAGTAAACAGTAGGCAGACTCATTTTTCATGAGGATTTTTTAATAGCAACACTACTTTGGTTTATGCAGTGATTGAATTAACAACAGCACTTGTGGGCAGCTATTTTCTCCTAAGAAAATCCAAGTGATCAGTCTCAGTATTGATTGATGCACAGGAAGAATACATCAAGGAGCCTACTCAAGGAATATCCTTGCAGCATCAAGACACAGATCCAACTACAACGATGATGGCCTGCTCATATTCTTGCCTCATTTGGTCTGTCTGCACCCCCCACCATTCAAAAGGCTGAAACAAACCCACAACTAAGCTTGCTTTTTTAAAAAAAAGAAATTGAAAGCAACAGTATCAAAATTCCAGCATACCCGCCGCTTGTTTATCCTTTACAGTATTTCTTATTGATTTGGCACTGTAATGTCAAGAATAGTTCATTAAACTCTAACCACATTCTGATGTTGTTGAACTTACACAGCTTTACTTGTTCTCAACATTCTGTTCTTGAGACAACATTAACAAGATCTCCAGAGGTGCATAATGAACAGTAGTATACTGCAAGTAGTATTTCTGTTAGGCAATGCCAGTCTTATCTATTTTGATCCATCCATTAGGAAAAGTGGTGATCTGCATCTGCATTACAGTTTTACTGTGGGCCATGGTATGTTCCTGATCTGATGATTATGATAATTTTCTTTTTAGAGAGGAGGAGAATGAGGAAGGTCCCTATGCAACTTCTTCGTATCACCAGTAGAAGACGGATGTGATGGCCTGAAAACTTTCCATGAAATCAGTTCTTAAAGAACTAAATGGTCAATAATTCAAAACCCAAGTCTTTCGGACTCATCGTCTTGATGTACTTAAAACAAGTCATGAATGGGTAATTGCACTGAAATTATGACCTCTTCTGCCTTCCATAGGTTGATGTCCTTATGCTATATCAACAGAGGCTTAAAGCCTTCCAAAACTAGCAATGGCCTTTATACCCCTTCTGTGCAAACTGTAGCATGGTAGCAACAATATATCCTTGAGGTCACCTTTATGCAGGATGTTGATCTTTAGTAAGGATTTTGTAAATACTTGTTAAAGTGAAATTTGTTTTAAGTATTTAAAAATATTCAATGAGTTTGCTTGTAAATGACAAACTATGAAAATAACAGAAATTTACTTGTTCTGCAGACAAAGGCTAGTTTGCTGTGGAAGTTTTGTCTACTTCAGGGCTGCAGAAATTGCCTTTGAACTCTGTGTGTATGTCTGTGTGTGGTTACGATGTATTCCTAGAAAGGGGAATTCTACTTGTTTTGATGAGTTAAAGCCTTCATGATTAAACAACTGTTTGCAAATTGGATTTCTGCTAATAAAAGGGAAGAGTCACAGCAAGAGATTTTTCTTTGTGAGATATGACATTGGAATATCGATGTGTGTTCTTGTGTGGTTATATTTTGTGTGGTTTTAATTTAATAAATACAAAAATACTGATGTGTCTATTCATAATGAAGTCAGATTGGTTCTAGTCTGTTTTTTGCAAAGAATGGTTTGTCTAGTTACGTGAGCTATTAGATGCTAATTTCAGGGCAAATAATGTCCTTTACCATACAGTTTGCTCTCCTAAATGAGACCTGTAAGGACTATTTGATCTAGTTGTGCAGTCAAGAAAACTGCGTTAAGATTAATAGGAGCCACGCTGGTTAGCCTTCACTGTTCTGAGAAGAGATGCAAGACTCAAGTCTGCAAAGTGGATCCCACCTGAAGCTCAGTAAGGCGGAGTACAGACTGCATTCACTCTTTGCCCTGAAGCTAACGTATTAGCAAATTCTTGTTAAGCATCCTACAATTTTTCCTCAAGTATTCAATAAGCTTCACAAAACTCTTGTCAGTAAAGAATTGCCAGATCCCCACTGTGAGAGATGCTGTTTCCTATATATCAGGTCATTTATATAGTTTATTGCTCCCTCAAAGCAAAAACTTTCTGCAATATGTTAAGATGGAAGCAATATAGAAAGTTACATTAATTTACTAAAACTAGAAATAAAAATGCAAAGCTAGACAGGAATTGGTATTTCCCTAGAGCTTGCAGGAACTCAGACCCGGCAGGCTCATTCATATTGTTTCTAGCTCTGGCCCTGAAGAGGTCTGTGGTGGCACACAAATTAACTAGAACAGGGAAAGCTTAGAATGAATAAAAGGAAGTATTGATTTTTCTTGAAGAGACTGGTGAATTAGTTTTAGGTCTGGTATCCTTCTTAAATTGGGATTCATATTTATTTGTTACAGGATAGTCATTTCTGTTCTTGTCAGTTAATTTCGATAGGACATTATCAGAGCCAGAATAAACTACTTTTCCAAAGGTGACCCTAGCTTCAAGCCCAGTTGTATTTTCTAATCCTACAGAAAAATTTAATCCTTTTCTAACAAAGACCTGCTATTGGAACACCCTCACCTATCCAGCACACGCAAGATCAGAGAGTTTTGCTGAGCAGGTCAGCAAGCACGGCTTTCCTCGCACAGCGAGCACCCCTCCTGGCAGCCCTGCGAGGCAGAGTCGCATTTCGCTCCATCCTTCCTTAGAGTGCTGCTGTGCTCGTGGGCTGGAGGACCTTCAGGACAAGCAATGTGGAGGATCAGTGACACCGTTTACATCTACTTTTCCTGAGAAAGCCATACAGAAGCGCAAGGGAAGAAGCAGCTGTGCCAGCCTGGAGACATGGTTGGGCAGAGACCCACGGCTGCACACCCTTCCCCTCAGATGTGGCAGATTTCAGCCCAGCAGCACCCTGATGGACTCACCGCATCTCTGGCAACCCCACCGCACCAGGGCTCAGCATGGCATCCAGTACGAAAACATTAGCATAACCCAGCAGAGACACCTGACCCTTCTGTTCCACACAAGCAGGGAGGATTTTGATGCCGCCATTGACCACAACAAAGGCTGCCTGGAAGAGGCCCTACCTTGCCAGCCGTGGCCCCAGAGCAAGGCTCTGCTCCTTGCCTGCTACGCAGACACTCTTCATGGTGCCCCAAGGGCACGCTGCTTGACACCAGGCCAGAGGGGACCTTCGCTTTTGCTTCCATTCCACCATCCTTGGCACTTCCAGTCCTATTTACCAAGACCTGCAGCAACTGCTCTCCCCACCCTGGAGGGAGGCTGCTCTTTACGGCTGCAGGGCCTCAGAGTGGGCTGTAGGAGTAAAATATATTTAGAAATTGCTTTACTGTGCCTCTGCAAGTTTCTTGCACCCCTCCGTTGGCGTGAGGTCCTGTGTCCCCGTGCCACTGACACGTGGCCAGGCTGCAGCCCTGTGCACACACACACCTCCCAGCTGGCGCCTGATGGACCCCATGTCTGCTCAGCCCCAAGGAAAACGGAGCAGATGACAGAACATGGTGCCTGGAAATAGTCTATCTGTAGTACAGTCAGAGTAATTAAAGATGGGAGTTTTCCTACTCTGTAAAAAAGGGGTTCTTAAGACTCTGAAATAACTAAAGTTTTAATATCTTAATCCACATTGTCATATTATTACTCAATAAAATGACAGTTTTTCCTGTACATTTTACATATTGTTTATACATTATCCTGTACATTTTGCTTCTCACTCTGCCTTTATTCTTCCTACACTTGTAACTTCATTCTTTGTTTATATATTTCTACCACAAGGTGTGGTTTAGGGTTGGAATGGGGCAATTTCAGGCAGAAGTGAAGCACACAGTGCAGGTAAAATTCCATGTTTTGCACCTATTCTGTGGGTGGAAACCTGCATATTTTTTTTTACATATTTCTTCAGTCAAAGCTTGAAAAGTCAAAACCTGGGCAGGCTTGGACTAGGATCTTTTAAAATGAAATGCGGGACACTGTCAATAACAAGTTTTTGTTTGCAGTGTGTCTGGAGGCTACTTATCCCCTGTACGTCCCTCTAACTCAGCCATCGGGTGCTGTAGTTGCATCAAACATTCTCGGAGCGGGGCATCCCCCTTCCTGCAGGCATTGCGCTGAGCTCCTATTGCTCCGTGCTGCAGGACGGCCTCAAAACGCTGGGCAGTGGAGAGAAAAGATGCATTCTCTTCAACAGACAAAAGCAGCCTTGTACTACTGTAGCTTGTAGTAAAGTGTTTAATAAAGTACAGTATCAGAAACAGTAGTCTAATAGAAAAGCTCAAAAAGTGGATACCATATATGTTGTACTTGTTACATTTTCAGTGATAATTTAGGGAGTGGAGGATTTCTGGAGGATCCAGCAGAGATAGAAACAACATAGAAACTGATTTTTATCAATTCAGAACCAGAGATGTGCAGGTGTTGAAAATACCTCTCTCACCAGGAAAAAGGAAAGCACTGACAGAATGTGATTTACTAATTATGTACTAAATGCACAAGCAGCAGATGTCCAGTGCTCATGTGCTCCAAGTATTCCCTTCAAAAGAAGGACTGATCTGTGGTGCAGGCTGAAACTCGCATCACTCGTTTGCTTTTATTTAGCGTCAGTCGTAGCCTGTTAGAAATGCAGGGTGATTCATCAGGCTGGCTGTGTTTTTACTGTCTAGTTCTGAAAGGTGTGATTTACCGATAGAAGTTCATTTGATGTCCCAGCAATGCAAGCAGTATTTGAAGAATTCAAATAACAAGTTTAATGGGCTTGGGCAGGACGGGAAGTGAATCTAGTTTGAAGAATGTAGCTGAGATGATTGCTCATCCATCTGTCAGAGGGCTTGCTCTGTTCTCAGCTAGTCATCAGGTTGGTCTCATTAGTTATGTGTGTACCCCAAGTGATGCACAGCAGCAGGGCAAGCACAGAACAGGCCCGAGAACATGCATACTGTCAACTACAATCAGAGCATACCCAGTGGACTACTTTTTTTTTCTAAATTATGTCATCTATGCTTTGTTGAAGTTAATAAATTTGCAAAACTGAGAGGTTAAAAAATATTGCACTAGCCTTTTTGTGGACACGTAACTCTTCATAATCACTGGTCACTAGTTGATGGCATCTTTCCATAGGACTCCTGCATAGACTCAGAGGCCAAAGTATGAACCTAACTTGCAATGAAAATGAAAAATATTATTAAATTGCTCATTATATTGGCAGGAGAAGAAAGTTTGCTGTTTTTTTAAAGTAGACATTGAGGAAGGAAAGTTTGTCCTTTTTGTTTTCTAAGTGCAGATCCTAGATCGCTACCACTTCCCTACCTGCAAAGGTCTATGGTTAGTTATCTTTCTTTCTTTCATAAATCCAAAAGTCCACTTTTCCAGTGTGATAGTCACGTAAGAAACTAAGTCACAAGCTGTTGCAGAAAACAACTGAGATCTATAGGGACAAGAAGAAATTCTGTTCTTTGGGAATATTAGATGATGACGATGATGATAATAATTAGAGGGCTTACATGAGAACAAATACACTGATTCAAAATAACAGGAATTCCTTTTTCCTAATTAATTTCTGTAGTGTTTCTAAGGGACTATTTTTCAAACAGGAATGTTACATTGACTATATTTCCGGATAGAGTTTTTATCTTAAAACAAACACCACCATTAGTGACTGATACTGGAACTCAATGATCCATATCAGGATGTGTATGAGCAGGCAGTGACGTACTTTTTGTATGCTAGAAAGCATTCATTGGCTTATGTATCACCAGTTTTCAAATAGATATGCTGTTACACCTCGTTGCTATCACATCATTTAATATTTGTTACCAATAATGTTCTGTTGATAATGCCCAGTTGATAATTTTGCAGGGATTCCAACATTTACTTCAGTTGGCTACGAAACGTTGCTCAAATCTCCTCTTCCTTAATCTCCAGCTGTGCTGAGAAAATGAGGATGGAAACGATCCGCCCATTTAACATTTACAGAACTTTGTGCTGTGAGCCAGGATCTCCCTTCACTGGCAGGCAGATACCGACCTCTGCATCAGCCAACATTTTTTGATTGTTATCAATTTCAGAATTATCATGAGTTTTTTACAAAAATCAGAGCAGGGATAACCTCAATTATCAATGAATAACCTGTAATTAAAGGGAACAGGGCTTTCATGGGGTTCAGTTAGACAAATGACTGCTGCAGGGGATAAGTCTCCGATTTACATCTTCTGGAACTCAGTTTAAAATTTACTCTTCTAAAAACTTCTTTACCTTTGATCATGCTTCATGAGTTCTTCATACATAAAATTTTCCATTCACTTAAATATAAAAGATCTTAAATCACTCTTCAAAAACTCTGTAAATTGAGGAAGAAGAATGAGGGTGACATTTCGTTTTCTTTTTTCATTATTTAGGAGGTACCAAATTGTTGGCTAATGATAGCATATATATGCCCAAAAAATAGTTTTCCAAAATAATACTGCTCAACACAGATCAGAAATCAGTAAACACATCACAGCCTTGATATTCAGAGATGTTGAAATACGATAGGTTAAGTTAAGCCTTTCTGAAAAGCAGGGCCCATGTTCTTAACAACATCTCTAGTTCCAAACTCCCTTTCCCATGCAAAATGACTTGAATTGCTTTCCTTTTTTTTTTTTCTTTAAAGAAAGTAATGGCTATTTACATTTGTTATCAGGCTACTCACATCAGGAATTCAACTAATTATGCATGCACAATCATCAAATGGTGCACCAAAGAGAATGTTTATACATGCTGAATGAAGCAACAACGGGGAGAATATAGCTCTGTAATGTGAAAGGCAGTTGCAGTGTCAAAGGTGTATCAGTTGCTAAGGACACTATAGTCCAAGTTACAGAATACTACATAAAGAAATAAAAAAGGGTCAAGAAAAAAACAAGTACTATGATTTAAAACCAAGATTTCTGGATATAAAATCATATTAAGATTAATGAATACTTTAATAGGTAAATTATTTTCAAATATTTTATTCAGAGAACTATGAACTATTTTCTAATAATGCCCTTTACATAGTTGCATCTATAGAAAGCTAGTGGAATGACAGCAAAAAGATGTAGCATTAAAAGAACTTTCCATCAGAAATGGTTGGTTTATCTACAAAATTAAACCCAACATAAATAATAAATCAAAGAGAACATTACATAAACGTTGACCCTATCAAATAGAAATTCAGTGTCAGAATTTGGCGTTTAGGGTTGATTTGTGAGTGGAGGAAAATACAGTATGCAGTCAGTGAACGGAGCACTACAGCTCTTCGTTTCTGTCTAGAAAGTTGTCGGTACAATGTAAACAGAGCATTTCTAATGATATCCTCAAATTAACAGATCATAAGTCATTGAGCCAGGAGTGGGGGAAGCTATACTAGTTTTCTACATGTTTGGCAGCCACTAGCTTTTTACAGGCTGCCATAAATGCGTTTAATTACGTCAGCCTCTTCCTTGTCCAGGATGCCCTTGTCCACATAAGCATCAGCTTGCTGATCAATGAAATCTCTCAGCTTTGAAAGATCATAGTCTGAAAAATAAGAATTCATTTGCACAATGAGTCATTACCATTATACTGCTTCACCTAAGAAACAATGTCATTGTAAAGTTTATCCAACATATGCACTTTACCCAATACGAGAATTCACTACAAGTGCAACTTGTGAAAACAATTTAGAAAACCAAGACACCTGCACAAAATCTTTGTGCACACACCCGGTGCTTCTAGCATTCAAGAAGAATAATCATCTCTTGCGCTTAATTGATTGCTGGCAAATGCTAAAGTAAGAATATTTTCTGGTCCAGAGATTTGGTGTTCTAGTCTGCATGGCAAAAGCTGGTGTTAAACCCCTATTATTTTCACAATTGTCAGGGATTCAAAAGAAAGTATTAAATTGACTGTTTTCTACTGAAATGTCAATAAAATTCCCACTTACTACAAGCACCTGTAGTGAAAACTCAAGAAAGCGACTTCCTGAAAATAAATCAAAATAATTATTTACCTTGATACAGAACACAATATCCTGACATGAAAAATAGCGCAGTGAGTAGTCTTTATGAGAGTGTTAGTGTCAAAGTAGTCTTTGACAACCTGTGTGCGCCAATCTGCAATACCATGCTCAAAGACCCTTTCTCCTTTTCCGATAGATGGTTGCATCTATGCAGCATGATTCACGCCACATACACTCAGTAGACTTTTCCTATGCTGGAAGACATCATTATTTTCCATGAAAAGAATTCTACTTCCAAACAACATAAAAAGATAACCTATTGTGTAGTCGTAACTCTGGCAACAGATCCAGTATATTCACACATAACACAAGTTTCAGTGTGTGTCATAATTTACAGCATAAAATGTAAAGCTTAATTTGTTAGAATCACAAGTTAGTACTCTGGAAAGCATCAATGTCTTAAGGGTTCACATTAAGTTAAATGAATTAATATCTTTCATAAAAACAGATACATCCTGAATTTTTCAGTATAAATTACTTGCTCCACAGACAGAACCTTCAGAATATATTAATAGTGACTTTGTAATGTACTTCAGTGTATATCACCAGACAGCAAGAAGTGGAAGGACCTTCTTTCAAACCGCACATTCTTCACAAACCAGACAATAATGACTTTCTGTCTTTCTATGGTTGAGTGACCAAAATTGGATAGAAACAGAAAGACATTAAGAAGCAAACTAATCCTTGCGATCATTTTTCTAACAGTATAAGGCAATTTCAAGTGAGTAATACAGAAAATTGATATTCAAACCTCCCCACTCCTGCAGAAGTGTCCTCTCCATATCTGGGTTAATAGGAATTTTTCTATTTGCTGTTCTGAGGCCAGGGTTTCACGTCTGGTCTGTTACCAGCATTATTTAGGAGAATGTAACCTGTTTATCTCTCCATCCTGTCTGAGTAATAGGGACAAACAGTACCTAGCAATTTAATAATAAGGTTGTGAGATTTCATTCCTGTGTCAGAATGAGAGTCTCCAGTGAAAGACACCACGGAATGGAAATGAATGGAAAAACAAATACTAAATTAATATAATATCCACTTTATTCCCGTTAAAATTCCTGAGCTTATTTTCCTTCTAGAATAGTATTTACAATTCTAAGATCATTACGTGGAGATGTGAATTACTAAACATTCTGTATGGGATTACAACCATTAAGATATTACCCAATTCTGGCTAATTTGTATATCTCATGGCAATTTAATTTGATTTTTTTTTCCTAGAAATTGATAACTGTGAATTTCTAATACTTATTTACAACCTATTAATTTGGACAAGTAATTAGAAGAATCAGCTTTGGTTTATATTCCCTGCAACAGCTGCAGCATTACATTGAGCTTTGAAACTGCTACAGTAAATGAAGTGAGGTCTTCTTTGCATATTCAGATCAAGCCATTTGCCATTGCAATTAATTAGAGAATTTACTTTCATTCCTAAACAGCTACTGTTAGTGTTATGAAATGATAAACTACCTAAGTATTTTGTGAAAAATCCGAACATGCTATTTGCATACATTCGTTAAATGACTCGCAGTTACATTCTTTGGAGACCAACTGCAATAGGACACTCAGCAGCCCACATCTACTGGTGGGAGTGATGCTAATTTACAGAGGAGAGGAGCTGGTCTTAAAGAGCATTGGTTTCAAAGATCAAGCCAGGACAGGCCCACAGAGCCTATAGATCGTATATATGCAGAACAAACTTTGGATACAAAAGCCAATCAGGCCAAAATCTAGGCTCTTGATACGTTTCTCTTTAAATCATCCAGACCACTCAAGTTTATTTGCCTCCTTAATAGGCAATTGATATTTTTAAACTGGGAAAATGCAAATTAACATTTCCAGGGTCATTAGTCATTGAATGAATAACAATTTCTACTGAAATTCATACAAAGTTAAGGATCTACAAACATATGCCTGAAGAAAACCTAAGCTTCTTCCAAGTATATTCAGTCAGTAAAACAATCCATGAATAGGGGTGGAAAAGACTGGCCATATTATTCCACAAATCGCTTTTCTGCTAGCTCCCAGGTGGAAGTGGAGCAATGATTGATGAGCGCATCAACACCACCTAATCTTCTTCTGAAGAAACACAGCACAATGCATTCACAGTTAGATAAGGGTAGCCTGACTGCACTTCCTTAACATCATCGCAGGAGAACTGAATTAGCATTTTACAAAAATAAAAAGTATGGAAAGGCACAATAAATGTAATGTATCAGAAGAGTAAGAACACTATTCTAATTCTGTTGTAACTTACACTCACTTTAAGGCTCATTTCCATTGCCAGAGGACAATAAAGATATTCTAGTGCAAATGAAAGTCCATCTACGCAGAAAGTGTACATGTTAATGCATTCACAGGCAGATAAGATGCTATTGATCTGCAGTCACAGCCATTTCCAGAGTGCAGTAGTGCAGAGGAAAGGTTACTATGAGGAGGAGCGAGGGGCTGCCCAGTCAGTATGTGTGATACAGAGAAATAATCACACGTGACTGAGATCTAATTACTCTAATGAGTACCCTGATAAACAGAAACATTTATTAGAATTGGCAGGAAAACTCTTAAGCAAATACGTGTGTCTGTTGCTAATCGCCATTGTTGCCATTGTCTGGAAATGATTTTAAGAGGGAAAAAATTTTTAAAAAAAGTCCTTCCTATTACAGAGTTTGTATACAGGAAAAGGAATGTGTTGGGCTGTAGGCACGCACTCATCTCGGAAATGTAATTCATATACACTTCAACTCACAGAGAGGGCAGCTAGATTACCCAGGGCTAATCTCATCTCAGACCACCTTCAGCTTGGCTGGTGCAAAGAAGGATCCTTCTCTCCAGGCGCCAGTCATGCCCCAGAGATGGATCCCTTGGCTAGGAACCTTCACTCACAGAGCGGGTGACAGTAGAAGACAGTAGAAGACCCAGAAATAGCAGAGAGAAGGGATGGGAGGCTGATTTTATGTAAGATCTTGAGGGCAAACATGATATGGATAGATAAAGATCTGTAAAAAATAAGCTAGAAATCCTGCTGCTGTTAGCTCCCTCCCTCCAGCCCTCCTACAGCCCTGCCTCCGAGGGTCAGATGGCAGGGCAGCTGGTGAGCATACCCTGTGCAGCTGCTTCAGTCACTGCTCCCCCTCTACGCAGCTTTGCGTGTGAGACTACAAGTCATTAGAGTTGTCTTGGGCTGTAATCCAGTATACTCCAGTGCTAGTGACATAAATTTGTATCTTAACTATTTATGGTTAAGAAACAAAACTCATTGCTATTTGTGATGGCATGCACGGTGCTAGCCAGATGCACTGAGCTTTTCTAGGCACATCCAGACATTTAGAAAACATTTACCTCATGTATAAAACCATAATTAAAGGATATGTTGAAGAAATGAAGCGCTAGGCAAAACTGATGTATTGCTAGCTGGTGACAGGCAGAGCACCATGACTATCTGGACAGCACGTGACTAACTTCTAGCTGGTAAGTCACTGTCTTTTGTGGCCAACTACTGTTACATGATTTTGCCTTAGTTTACTATTTTCATTAATTGATGTAACTTTTATATGATCTGTATTATTTAACTCTAACATCACAAATTCTCACCACGATCCAGACAAGCACAGTTTCGCATGACTATTATTTAACTTATAACATAATGCTAAGTTATACAACACAATTTAAATTACATGCTTTGCAATGTATATGGTGCCCACCCCAATGTCAAGGGGTTTTATTCGTACCTTCTTTGTTACCTTGTTTGTTGTGTTTTTTTAGCCATTCTATGTTCTTCCTGATTGCTTCCAAATACGCCTCAGCTTTCCCTAGAGGAAAGGATGAGAGAGAAATCAGGCATGTACATCAATGATTGATGCAGCTTGCTTAACTGAGCGAAGCTGGTCACAGCAAAGGCAGATTAAAACTATTCTTAGTTTCTGTTTAAAACCCGAGTCCTGTCAGCCTTAGTCAGGCAAAATTCCCACAGATGGCTGCAGGTTTTGTCTGTGCAAGATTAGGCATCCATAAACTTAGGATCATGGCTTTTTTGACCTGTATACATAACTTTTGGTGGTATCCACAGATACTGCATATGTGGATTAAAGGCGATCTGTAGCTTTTTGATCATAATAATTACTCAGCAAAGATGAAGCTGTTAAGACAGCAAGGAATGACTTAAATAAGACTGAGAGCTTTGAGTATCTCATATACAAAGTGTCAGAAAAGTCCTTTCAGTAGTACTAACAGCATACAGCAAATCTCAGATTGTGGTATTTTGTAAAGACAAGCTGAAATACACCTACTTACATTTACTGAGAAAAAGGATGTATTCAAATTACTATGATAACTCCTTGTTATAACTGAAATTTTAAAGGGATGGCTATTTTTGGACTAGAAAGCACACAGGACAGAATTAGTTCAAGGATTACCTAATAAGGCCCCTAAGGAAATATTCCAGCTAATGGATTTTGAATTCTTAACTTGGCTGGAGCTTTATTGATGTAATGTTCTTACATTTGTCTAGAAAAAAAACCCCTAGTGTTATTAGCATGTAGAAGGCTATTACTGCCAACTAGGCATGTCTGGTCCCATTAGTAAGTGGATACTGTATTAGATATACTGTAATTTTTGAGCTGGGAGTGCAGAGTTAGTTTTATAGTAAGATACTTCACGAAAGAGCAAAGGGCATTGCATGATGAGACAAAGAACTAAATACGGATCCAATTTAAATTTCTAAAACACTATCGGGCTGAACATTTTTCTAAAGGTAAAGGAAAATAACCCAAACCAAACTGAACAGACAAATCTTCAACAGACAAGTGAAATATGTTATTTATCACTTCCCATGGGTATGAGACCATTTTTCTTCACTGTGAAATCAGATAGCCATCTTGAGCTATTTTCCTCTTCTATGCTCAAATAACCACTGCTGGAAAAAAATGCCACCTTCTATCTGTGAGTGGCTAATAGTTTATATGTCTGCACTGCCCACAGGACTGAACCAGACAATCTACTGTAGCCTTGATTACTGCAACTGATTACCAAGCATTTTGCAGTGAAAACATATGCATCCAAAAAAGTATGAGCATAAAACAGCATCAGTGCAAAATAGATTAAAAGCAATTTTTTTAAACCAGCTGACTAAACAACATAGATGCTTATGCTGGATCCATAGCAATAAGAACCCACTGAAAGGTTTCTGCCTCAACCAACATCCTCCTTCGAAAGTTCAGCATTCATTACCCAACAAATCTCCTCTCTATACATCACTTCCTAAGGAAGTCCACCAAGTCTAGTCAATAAATTGTGGGTGAAGGAGGATTTTTTTGTGTGCAGGAGGGAGAACTTACTCTGGAGACGCAGCTAGACTGTGGAACTCATGCTACCAAGGGACATGGCTGAGCCTGAAGTATTATACTGTAACCGTCACTTGCCAAACTAATTTCTCCAACTTTCTGTCCCCTCAGTAAGTTCTTCATCCACACACAGACCTAGAATGAACCCACTCTTGTCTTACAAGTTTTCGCACCAACCACTTCTAAGATTTACTTGCTCGGTTATATAAGATTATTTAAAACAGTGCTTGTCTTTGGGAGACAGACTCTGAAGTACAGTGTAAGTATAGTATAGTGTCTGTCCTCTGCAGATTTGGTTTGAGATGTAGCAGCTGATTTGCACGCCATGGGCAGAGCAACTTCAGCGAGTGTAATAATAAAAGTACTACTGTGCTAAGTTTGCTTATCGAGACACTAACTTACTGTAATAGGTTTTCAATGCTATGTAAAACAGGCTAATTGCTGATGACCTTTAACCTCTGGCATTGAGTATTGCAAATTGTTTCACTTTGCAGAACTTTTCAGTACCTTTCAGTACTAGCTTGTTCTAACAGAAGCTAGAGAAATCATAGGGCTCACTCAGAATATTGAATATCCTGATGATCTGATTTCACTGAAAAGCCACAGATGCAAAGAAGTAAAATCTCTGTGCACTACTGTGTCAAAATGCATTTCATATTGCTCTCAAAACGGGCTATGAATTCTGTGAAAGATTATGGCCTTAGTGAGCATGGCATATAGTTTCATATATTTAAAAGCAGGCAAATAAGTACGCTTCCAAATCAAGCTGTTGTGTGCCGACTCCCAGTAACTACAAGCTGAAGATATTTATGCTAACACACTGGAAAAACAATACCAAAGATAGGAGAGGATTCTAATCACTTGGAGTATACATATGTAGCAAAAGCAATAGCCATTTTGTACCTCTGGGCTCTTCACTGTTCCCTGCTGCATTTTGTTCTTCATTTTTTGTAGAATCCTTTGAGATTTCATATTCCTTTTCCATTTTAGCTGCTTCTTCCTTCGTACTGTCTGCTTCTTCACTACTCTTGTCTAAAAGAATAACGTTAAGAGCAATTTTTTATCAAACGTACCAAAAGCACTTCTAAATCACATCAATACAATCTTTAGGAAGTACAACATTTTGACTGGTGATTGAGGAAGAATCTTATTGGAGTCTGGCTGAAATTGGTTTATAAAGGTCATCTCTACCCCAGACCTCTGGGAACAGGAATGCCTGTTTCTGCTCCTACAAACAGCAGCTGAATACAGGTGACTAAAATGCAATAATATGTAGTTCAGAAAGGCATATTCCTTTGTCCAGAGAAAAATTATTGGAAATTTGCATTCACTAAATCCAAAGTTGACAAAGAATGATTTTGTTTTTAATTAAGTCTTAAGAAGTATTGATACAGCTTGCTTTTGTATATATATAATGCCCGGACTCCACTGAAGAAAAGGGCAGTGAATATACTTCCCAAAGATTGGACAACTAAGTAAAAATTCCTCTCTTCTTGTCTGTTTAGACGTCCAAGCTGTGGCTACAGGTCCTTGAGGGACCTGTAGGGTATCTTTAACTAGCAGTCTGGCTTCTACAGCGATCAGCGTGCTTTTAACTGAATAGGTTAAAAAAATGTGGTATTCCAGAAAAGCAAATTGTAGAATAAGTACCTGCTGGTAGCTTTGTTCTGGTTTTAGTGGAAGGGTTCTCAAGCTTCTTCTTTGTCTGCTCAGCTATCATTGTATCTAAGTTTTCTAGAAATCAAGGCAAAACAAAACCAAACCCCAGTTATTCTTCAACAGATATGATGCAGAATCTATACTATATTCTCCACAACACCAGTTTGAATGGAAAGTAGAAATCTAAAGGAACAGTCTTCATCCCTGCCTCTGAAGAATTAATGCAGAGCCAATACTAAAAGAACAAACAAATAGCTATATGGAACTTTGATCAATCTTATTTAAAAAATTTAACAACTAAATCATGACAATAAGTGTACCAAACAGAGCCAATATTCATAGAGACAGTAAATACGTGCATAGATATTCTAATTAAGTCACGTAAGTCACAAAATATAGATAAGAGTATCTGTAGCAATTTATTCTGATGAAAGCAATGAAAGGTTTTAATTAACTTCACAAAGTATACAAAACTATGAAATATGTGCTTCATGCTGGTGGTAAAATATTATCCCAAACTGCTTCTCTGTCTGGATTTTATATGGTTTCATTGGAAAAGAAGTCTAATAAAAAGTTTTAAATTAGATTTAGATGAAATAAATATGTAAATTGAACTGATTAAAACAAGTATTTTTTAAAGTTGCTGAAGTCAAGCATTTACCTAAAAACCCAGTAGGCAGCCATGGCCGCGTATACAGCTTTTGAAGTCTAGAAAATGTTTTTCTAAGCAAATTTCAGAGCTGAACTCATCTAATTTGAAAGGAAAAGCACCTTTTCATCAAGATGGATGTTTCAGATATAAACATTGTATGCTTATGTGGGAAAAGTGATACAACACTTAACAGATATGCACAAATACAGATCATCGTAAAATCTGCCATTTTTCTTCAGTCATAGTATGGACATGGTGTAGAATTTTCTTTCCCTTTATCAGCTTTTTTTAAAGGTTTAGTTAAACATGGATCCAAAATTTGATAGATGTCGGCTAGTTGGTGGGTATTTCTGAGTGACTTCATTTTGAATTGTCAATATTCCCTATATATAAACAGCTAAAATATCCAGTATGAGATGTGGTAACCGTGGCAGAATAGGTATTATTGTGCTAGTAAATATTTTAGGTCATATCTTCCATGTAAGGCCCACATTTTACCTATCAGCCAGGAGCATCTTTTTCCATCGGAGAGACACTCAGCACTGAAACCTAAAGATTAGTTTTTTAGCAAGCACATTTCTCTTCATGGCAGATCACCATAAACAATTCTGCCTGCCATCTGATGAGAAATCACATAATCCTGTCTGCCTGAGTCCTCTATATTTTGTGATTTACATAAAATTAAAATGTAAGGAGTTTTTGTTGGCATGCTGCTTGATTGCACCCTGTCAATTCTACATCACATTAGGGTTTTTTTATGAAAACTATTTTTGCTTGGTACATATCCTTTTAATGTGATTTCTGACCTTGCCATATGCCCTAAACTAAACAGGTCTGGGCTGGGTTACAAGCCGCGTCAGACATACTGGTGAAGAAAAAAACAAGCTAGAATTATAGTGGTGGTATTGATGCCTCACTAATCACTTGATCCAAAGCTTATTGAAAGGACTGTAAAAATTCCTTTCAGCTGAGCTCAAGATACTATTTTTTATCCTGAATCAGAACCATACTAGTATTCCAGCGGGAATATAAGGATTTCTCTGTTGCAAGAGACACAGTTTTTAGGATAAGATTATACAGCTAAAAACTAAAAAATTGTTTGTAAACTCTAGTGAATAAATTATTCTCCTTCACTAATTCATGCACATGCAAAAATGTTGCTGATTTTAGACCTTAACCCAGCAAATTCTATTAAATTAGTCTTATTTTTAAGTGTAAGCATAGTATTTTAAAACAAACAGGAGTATTTAAATGTTTAAAATGCCACATGTATTTAAGTGCATTGATTCCTAAGTGCCTTTCATGTTCTATCTTAAAAGTGTCTGCAGTAAGCTTGTATTAGCAGAAAACAAAAAGACTCCACCACAAGACAGATTTATAACCTGCTTAGGCATCTCTAGATTTAAATGTCTGCATACTGACAGTATTATTAAACAAACAGAATTAAAAACGTACAGTGTTATCAAACAAATGTTTGATAGATATCAGCTACAGCTGATAGACTGTAGCGTTTAGAAGTTGCACACTTCTAAACACTTCAACAGTCTCCCACAGCATCCTCATAGGGAAGCTTAGGAAGAGTGGGTTAGATGAATGGACAGTAAGGTGGATAGAAACTGATTGAAGGACAGAGCTCAGAGGGTCGTGATTAGGGGCACAGAGTCTAGTTGGAGGTCAGTGACGAGTGGTGTTCCCCAGGGGTTGGTACTGGGTCCAGTCCTTTTCAATATATTCAATGACCTGGATGAGGGGACAGAGTGCACCCTCAGCAAGTTCCCTGATGACACAAACCTGGGGGGAGTGGCTGACACAGCAGAAGGCTGTTCTGCCATACGGAGAGACCTGGACAGGCTGGAGAGTTGGGCAGAGAGGAACTTTATGAAATTCAACAAGGGCAAGTGTAGGGTGCTGCACCTGGGGAGGAGTAACCCCATGCAGCAGTACAGGTTGGGGGCTGACCTGCTGGAGAGCAGCTCGATGGAAAGAGACCTGGGAGTCCTGGTGGACAACAGGATGACCATGAGCCAGCAATGTGCCCTCATGGCCAAGAAGGCCAATGGCATCCTGGGGTGCATCAAGAAGAGTGTGGCCAGCAGGTCGAGGGAGGTCATCCACCCCCTCTACTCTGCCTTGGTGAGGCCACACCTGGAGTACTGTGTCCAGTTCTGGGCTCCCCGGTTCAAGAAGGACAGGGAACTGCTGGAGAGGGTGCAGCAAAGGGCTACCAAGATGATTAGGGGACTGGAACACCTCTCTTAGGAAGAAAGGCCGAGGGATTTGGGTCTCTTCAGTCTGGAAAAAAGACAACACTTACAATCTTATCAACACTTACAAATACTTAAAGGGTGGGTGTCAGGAGGATGGGGCCAGGCTCTTTTCAGTGGTGCCCGGGGACAGGACAAGGGGTAATGGGCACAAACTTGAGCATGGGAAGTTCCACCTAAATGTGAGGAGGAACTTCTTTACTTTGAGGGTGTCAGAGCCCTGGCACGGGCTGCCCAGAGAGGTGGTGGAGTCTCCGTCTCTGGAGACATTCAAAACCCACCTGGACACGTTCCTGTGCAACCTGCTCTGGGTGACCCTGCTCTGGCAGGGGGTTGGACTAGATGATCTCCAGAGGTCCCTTCCAACCCTATGATTCTATGATTCTACATGTATCCATATACAGCATGTGCCACTGACGGCAATAGGATTTATGATCCTCCATTATTCAGTTACTCCTATAAATCCCATCAGGAATTCGACAATTTCCCTGAGTCTTTCGATTTGGCTAACAATTTCATTTGAGGTCAATGTATAAGTAATAAACAATATTTATTACTACTTTGTCACGTACAGTAACATGGTAATATGCATTGTTTTCCAGCCATATGCATCGAACAGTTACATCTGTACATGAAGTATAATATGGCACCGTTGACCACTAATGATCCAAGTTCTGCCACTAAAGCCAGACTGAATATGATAACAACTATATTCCATTTTCAAAGCTTTATTTTGTCAGCAAAGTTATGGACAAGTTTATAGGTCAGGCCTTTTAATAAGGACTACATTTTACAGGAGAAATATTGAAGCTCTCCTGCGAGCTGGATGGCACATCAACATGAATCTCAAGATCTAGTAAGCAGTTGTACTTTCTGCGTGACAGAGAACAGTTAACTATGTAAGCCTGTTCATGTTTATGACGATCATCTGGTGTATCTACATATATATCATAGAGAGAACGTTACCAGAGAATCACAATTATTCTTGAACAGGATTTATTGCCCTTTTTTCCCCTTCAGAATCTTCAACAGCTGGTATTGTTACAAAACATGTTTGTACTTGTCATATGTAGCTAGGCCAGGGCTGAACAATGTTTGCTCTGAGTTACACTGATGGAGTGAGTCATCTCCTCAACCGCGATGTGCCTGGCCAGCAGCTAAGCAACTGCATGTCGTATCTGGAGGTCTAACAAGAACTGATTACTTTTCCGGTATCGTTTCCCTAGCAACGTACTTTTTACACAGGAAGAGTTCAGAAAGGTACTGACCTTTCCACAGAGCTGGCCACTTATTTGAAATGGCACTAATTAAAACAACAGAACAATAACTACTGAGCTAATGGAAGTGACCTACGTTGGTAAAATAGGTCACTCCTCTCGCGGCCGGCTTTCCGCTGAGCAGTATAATCTCATCACTCGAACCAGACTCCAGGAGTCAGAAGATCTGGTTTCTGCCTTGCCTCACTTTCTAACTTGCTCTTTGATCCAAGATGGCTTGCTGAAGCACTCAGGCTGCAGGAGGGCTCCGAGTTTGAGTAGGCATTCTAAGACGTCCTAGGCCCACTTTTTACAGGTGCTACACACCGACAGATCCTATTAACTGCATCTGAAAATGCAAATTCCCAGCACTTCTGAAACTCTGACGTTTGAGTTGGGCATTCAAAAATCTGAATCGCATAAAAGCAGAATGCTTATCTTTCCTCTGGGAGAATGCACTTGGGTAACACCCTTTAAATCCACGGGAAAAGATACTGCATGAAAAAATATTACAAATTAAAATACTTGGTTCTTATTAGAAAGGCAGAAACTAATGTACCCACCCAAGTAGTTAACAGAATTGGTAACGGAAGCCTGAAATAGACCCTTCTCTATAGAGAGATTCATGGTGTTTTCCAGTCTCTTGCAAATTTTGCTGTAAAGGGTTTTTTCATCTGCGTAATTGTCTTGCACCCAGGAGGCAGTTTCACATTCAATCCTCATCAAATTGACTGAAGCTGAGATTTCATGTCATTAAACTTCTGTAGAAAGACCTGCTTTGCTGTTCTATTTTCACACAGCATAGAAAGGCTGTGTTTATTAAAGGAGAAAAAGAGATGACCATGGTACCTGAAATCAATCTTAACAATAGCTAAAAAATGAGTTTACTTAATGAGTCCATACACTACAGCAGCTTCAGCAGGAAAGCTTTGTGCTGATGGCTGCTTGTATGAGATGCATACATTTCAGGCATTAAAAAAGCACAGTTCTCCCAGGGCTATTCTGTCTCCTGCAGTAGATGATCCTTAAGAGTTTGTAAGGCCTTTTTCCATCTGTGACAAAACTCAGGACATCTCAGCATTTGCTTGTGACTATTCTGTGGGGAATAGTGTACCTGATTAATTCTTTGGCCAAATCCTCCTTTTAGCTTACATGAGTGCAGGTCCAAGAACTGTCATTATCCACTGGATTTTCACCAATGTAGCCAAAAGCAAAGTTTGACCTTTAGTCAGTTCGTATATGTGTCGTGCATATGTTTCATAAACTGCTTAAACTGTGATGAACAAGAGAAATCTCTCCATTGTGGATATACAGATGGATCTCAACTTTGCAAATGTCCTGTTTGTTTCCAACTCCCTGCTTTACATGTCAAGACATGGCATTTTCTTTATCAATCTTCCTGTTTCACTGATTTGTCGTGATGGTGTGTCTGAAGCCTAATGCTGCTACGAGGAATGACATGTCAGGTGACAAACCCCAGGTAGTGGCATCACTTGCAAATGGATTACCGGCAAGATGGTCAGAGTGATTTGAAATAACACAGCAGCAGTATTGCTTGGCAATCAGATTAAAAGCAACTCAAAAAGTAAAACACAATTAAATAGATGTGTTTTGAGGTGAACACAGCTCTGACCGAGTCTCCTGTGTTGTCCTTATTAAATTCCCTACCTCATGGACTATTTCTCAGATTTTTCCTTTCAGTATTCTAGAGACATTTCCTTTGCATTACTCCAGATCTACTAGCGCGGTGTGGTGCAGTCCTTTCCTAATCGTTTCCCATCCTGAGGCTGCAACATGGCCTGTGCACACATTTTAAGTATTTTGATAGCATGCACTTTATAAGCACAATGGTTTGGGACTGAAGCAGCACACAGCCGCCTCTACTGCAGGAGTGGGATGGAGCTTAGTTTTGAAAGTTCAGTGACACCCTCTTTACCCTGCACCCACATCATCATCTCAAATCATAACTTATGGTCTCAGTTCTCAGCTGTCAAGAGAGAGAGACCGAATTCAGAAAGTAAGGGGGTTTTATGCAGCTATTAAATACAGTGAGAAAAAAATAAAGGTATTGCCCTCCTTCCTTTAGAAACACAAACCACTTGGTAGGATGCAAAACCTAGATTTTCAGGAACTAAGCAATATATTTGTCAAAAGAGACACTACAAGGAGATAGAGATTTCTTACAAAGTATCCTATTGGGAAAGCATAGAGGAGGCAGTGAAGGGAAACAGAAGAAGAGGCAACATATTTGCAAGAAACAGCTGCAAATTTAAAGGGTAGATAGTGATAAGCAAAGCAATGAACTCTTAATATATTCATTTTGGTTCTTGTACACATGATTTGACAGTCATGTAACGTGGTGGGAAAAAGAATTAGCAATACTAAAACTACTGGATCTCTCCCAAAAAGATATCTGAGAAAATTTAGGTCTTATAGATACTGGAAATGCTATGCTCTCACACATATTGTCACCCTCTGGTAATGCCCATTTTGCTGTAGTGTGTTTTTTATGAACTGTGAGGTTAGCTGTCATAGACTTTTCACACTGTAGCTACCTGGGTTTTTTCTATGCAGTGAGAGTCTTAATGGGGGAAAATAGGAGATAAGATCTAAGCAGTGGGGGCAAAAAACCATTAATGTGTTTGTGCAAATGCAGAAGTAGCATGGGATGAGGTTACAGAAAGGTAAGCTATAAAGTTGCAGTGAGGTCTGCGATCAACATACTTGCTAGATTCCAGTCTTATCTGCGACCTTTGCACACTCTCTGTCCCCACATCCTTTCACCTCACCTCCATGCAAATTCATCCTGGATTTAACTATTCATATATACTTTACACTATCGCTGTTGCTCCTCAGTATTCAGCCCACTGCCCCCATCTCAGGCACCCCTGATTTCTGCTTTTCAAATGTGTGAGTGTCCTTGGTCCTCCTAAGAACAGTACAGTATACTGGCATCTGTGTCACCTTAGTTCATCAGATACAAAATAAATAGCAGAGAAAACAGAGCTGCCTGAAATTAAATAACTCCCACTGGCAGCTGTATGCATCAGTCATATGATAAAGTAATACTGGGCAAGGAAAATCACCAAAGGGACGTTCAGATAGGGAAAATCGATTAAAGATTTTAATGCTTATGAAGAAAACCTACAATAGCAACAAAGAGCCCTTTGAAAAAAAGGACGCTAAAAAAGAAAAAGAAGGTATTATGTATGAACAGTTCCCTGTACAAAATACTGTCAGTGCCCTTCATCTCCCAGGTCAAAATGAAGGAAAGAACAAAAGGTCCACGTGACACTGTCCACATATCACTTGCAGCCTCTGGCACTGGTTTAGCACTCTGGCATCTTCCCTCACCCCTTTGAAATCACACAGTCTGCATCAGGGAGCATCTGCTTCTACAGACAGTGAGTAGAGGAAAGATGATGCCAGTCTGTGCTGTGATCTGCTCTTTGCCTCACGCTCTTTGGCTCCGTGCCTGTTCTTGCCTAACTAAACAAGTATCAGGATCAGACCTTTGGCCTGCAGCATCTGTGTTGATGAGAACTTCAGGGATTAGTCACAGTATTCAAACGAGTCCTCCTCTCCCAAGAAAAGGCCAGATTGTGTCTATTCTGCACTGGCCTATGCCGAGGAAATTGCAGAGCTTCGCATTCATCAGAAGTGGAGCTGTGGAGGGTACCAAGTGTGAATGCGAGAGGCAGAACAGCTATTCCATATTCCTCAGCATGCAGAGGCAGGGCCATGTTAAAAATCAACATAGAGGACTTTCTGCCTCTTCTGTTTCCCCTGGATGTTTTTTCATGCAGCCTCACTCTGTCAAAGAGAGCATTATAGCAAAACAATATCCCAACAGTAACTTTAGAAAAGGACCCAATTAATGAGCGTACATATACCTTGGCAGCGGCTCACCAATGAGCCATCTATCTCCCTATTGCTAGTGTGTCCTGCAGTCTGGTCTGCTTTCCAATTGACCATGGAGAACAAATGATGAGGGGGTAGAAGAGGTAAACAGAGACATCTGCTCATGCCCATTTCTAACCAACACAACCTCCTACTCAGTCACGGGGGAGAGTGTGGATTCTGACAGTGAGTCAGAGCCAAAGGGAGGTGGTGTGAGAGGTGTTTGGTTTGGTCTATGGAGGGAGGCAGCCATGACTCAAACACTGCATGCTGATGAGCTGGAGCAATTTCTCTATGTTCCCTCCTAATTAAAGGGGGGTTTGCTCCCCAACCAGTCTCCTGTGGGCTGTGTGTTGTACACTGTGGCTCCAGTAAGCTAAATGCTCTCCTACAAGGAGATGAAAAGTGGGATCCCCCTCAGAAAGAGCAAAGCTATAGAGTGCTTAAACTTAATTTTCTTCCCACTCCTTTGCCTTTTGCCTCTTTCTCTTCTCCAGCATTGTTCAGTTGTGGAAAATACAGAAGCCCTGATATGGAAACTGAAAACAAAATGACCAATCATCTCAATCATAAGATTCGATAAAATACGGATTATATGCAGTATCACAGTGAAGCTTCTATGTATCTGTGAGACACAGATGGCAAAAGTTTGTGCTACATGTACTAGTCAATAAATGAGAACTCCACACATGTATACAATGTGCACATAACTAATTTGCATTTCTAATGTAATAGCTCATTAGATAACACAACTCCCATTTGGTTAGGGTAGCAATGGATAAATTTGCTACAAATCTACTCTTGTAAGCAATGTACAGCAGGAGAATATAAGCAATGTACTGTGTAAAAAGAATTCATACATACACACTGGTGCCTCTTAAGAATTTGCCTATCATTTCTGAAAGCTTTATTTTTGTTATGGTCCACTTGGCTCTAATTACAAATGTTTCCTAGAATGGTTCTAAAAATCACTCATTATTTTGGTCTTATTAGTGGGAGATGATTTACAAATGTATCTGAACAAACTGGCAGAAACCATTTGTTCTTGCTTCTAAGCTGACAACAATATTATTAAAATAAATGTATTATAAAACTATAGTTCCCTTTACATAATTACTATAAATAGAGCTTTTACCAGGATGGTAGTGGACTGATACGCTTCCATTTTAAAATTAGCTTTCAATTAGGAGGAAAAGTCACTCAGCACACAAAAATTTCCTCTGCTTTGTGTGGTGTAGATGCAGCTTTTCTAGATGAAGCTTTTCCTTAATATTTATCTGGTCTGTGATGGATGACTCTGATATAGAAAAGCTATCAGAGTGAATCTCCACCATGACACTACTCAACAGACAGGAGGAAAATGAAGGAAAGTGAGATATTATTCACAAACTAATACTCAAAACAGTGTAAGTATCTGTGCAATGCATTCCTTATTCTGCTCTGCTGAAATCAAAGTAAATTTTACTATTGGCTCAAACAGCGCTTTTTCCCTTGAAGCACTCAGGACCATGAAGGATATAGTCCTTTCAGTTCTGCATGGAAAATTCAATATCAGCTATTTATGCAACAGAAACAGTATGAATGCCATGAATAATGAAATATTTTATGCTGAATCAGCCGTAACTTCTCTGAAAGCTTTTTGCTGCTTTACGCTAGTCATTATGTGGAGGGATTCCAACGCTTTCACTCCACTCTCTCACTGCACCCTTGCCAACAGCAATCATTGTTTCAATAACTGTCCTAAGTCCCTCCCAATATTCAGCCTGTTCAGTGATAACAGCCTGTGTCCAGAGCAGGTTGGGGCAAGCAAGGAGAATTCAGCTGTTTGGGCAGCATTCGCTGGATGTTGACAACCAGTCCATGGGTGGGTAAGTTGATACCGCAGTTGGATACCAACTAGGTATCTAAGTGGATACCGCAGTTAATTCACAAGTCACCTGAGTAACTATGGTCCTGTGTCATATGATTGATTACCTTGTGCTTTCTGTACCAACAACGTTTGTCCATTCTTTTAATTGCAAAAATGATTTTAAAGCAGCTTTCAATCTTCAAGGGCAGACAGGCTTTCTAGAGAGATTTCTAAAAGCCTTCGAACAGGCTTTCAGTCCACAGAAGAATTTGCTCCCCGTACATCAAAATACAGCATTCATAGTTAAGAAAGTAAAGAGTGATAGAGATAGTGGCATTTTGCCACCAGCGGGGCAATTACCAAATATGATGCATTTCAGCTGAACGCACATTTTATACAAGTTTATTACAGCCTCCCTTTAATGCTTCCAGAGCTACACTTTCTGAATACATGCTGTAAACAGCAGGCGGTACTTTTTCTCCTCTATCATATATATGAACACTTTTGTTTTGGCTTTCTGGGTTCTGAGTTACAGATTATATTTAGCATGTGGAAAGCTTTCAAAAAACTTATTACATAATATTGAATATGTGTTTTAAAACGTGAACTTCCTCTTCCTTGCATTTGTATGTGTGTGCATGTGTGTTTTTCTTGCACCACACTGCTGCTAGATCCTTTGTAACTTAAAGCTAAACCTAATAACATCATTCACTGCAGCAGCAAGATACTTCCCCCTAGAGTGGGATACAATGACGATGATGGTTTCAAAATCCCAAACCAGCTGTTACTGGTATATGCATTCAAATTCACTGTCTCTGCGTCCATGTGAGAGGCACAAAAGCTTGTGACTTGATTCAGTAAATGATTTATTATTTTGAATGTGTAATTCAGGGACATAGCTTACGCATGGCTTCAGGCAGAGTGGGGGAAAGTAATTTAGGCAGTTTCCTACTGTAATAAAACACAGAAAAGATATAATCCATCTGCACAGACCCAGTAGGTATTTTCCATTAACTAGCATGGTTTGCTCACTGATTTTGGACTGACAAAACAACTAAAAGCTGCCAACTTTATAATTGTGTCTTCTCTCTAACAGACATTCATACCAATTCCTTTACTTGCTATAAATAAACACAGCTGGGTATCAATCCCCTAACCCCAACTGCACCAAGAAACACAGTATCTATCGAAGTATTACTGGAAATATTATGTTGTAACTTTTTGTTGAGTAAGGGTGGCAATAAAACTGCTGCCATGCTTACGGATACTGCAAGAAGCTAAGATTCTCCTGTGCTTGGTGTCCTTGAATATCTGAGAATATTTTCTCAATAAATGAAGGTCAGCTTTAAAGTCATTTCTGAACAGCAAAACTAAAAAAAGAATACCACAGAAGCAACTTGAGACCTATGAGAAAGCTTTTTCCACGACAGTAAGTTGCTTTGATGGAGTACAAAATCCATCTCTGCATAAATCACTCATTTGCAAGGCAGAGTCTGGATACATCAGTTGATAGTCTTACTTTAAATCCAGACTAAATCAGACCTCTGAAATTCTTAACCTAATCCCTGCCCTCAGTACTATGTCATCATGGCAATTTGTTTCCAGGGCTACAGTACTTATTTACTCCAAGTAAAGCCAATGTGAACAACTGCCCTGAATTTCAGCAGGAAAAATGCATCTCTAGTGTAATTCCATTATCTGACTGATCTTGCGTCAGCAATGAATTTCACCTATTAAATTCTGGCACAACACTATCAGTGAGGGCAATATCTGCTCAAGCCATATTATCTTCATTTGTAGAATGACACTGAAACCACTGTGTTTGTAATCAACCATTTCTTTATGTGCATCTTTCTTTAAATGTACCAGCAGCCAGAAAAATAGAGAGCTGAACTGTAGCATAAATTGTTCGAATAGTCCCAAATTCAAGGACTTCTCACAGAAATTATAGGGATAATCTTGGCCAGAGATATAATGAATTCTTTAGAGAGGAGATGCAATCATGCACTGAATGTGAATCATGACCCACTGGACTTCATGTAGCCAAGTAATTGATAATCAGTCTGTACAGTTACAGTTGCATCAATCAATCATGTATCTGCAACAGCCCATATCAAACAAGCCTGGAGAAGTCATGAAAGATCATTGTCAGTCCTATTTCTGTGACAGGCTGAGAAATTAAGCTGAGAAATTGCTCTGATGTAAACAAAAACTTTTCAGGCTACCCCAGACCAGGAACACCTCAGAAAAATGAAAGGGTTGTGTAGAGCTTACGCAGATAAGCCCTTTTGTAGCTCTGCTTGTTTAACTAGAAAGGCTATGAACAGTTAATATAAAAGAGTTTCTAAAAGCCAGGAGAGGTGCATGAGAAAACAAAACAACAAAACAAAAACCCAAACCCAGACTGTTCCAAAATCCCTCTTCAGGAAATTATAACAATTTTACAAAATCTTCATAGCCACAGACTCTAAAATGGATCCAGGAAAGAGTGCTTCAAGAACTACTCCTGTGCCAAGATGTAACACTTTCCATAGATGGACGGAGTTTTACTTGGTAGAAGACCATAGCATTAGCTCATGTCTACTCTAGCTACTTACAGATGACAGATTAAAGGTGCTGAAGGGCTGGATTCTTCTGGAAAATGCAGGTACCTGATAACTGAACAAAACACTAATCTTCCCCTGACATAAAGCCAGGGTATTTAAAAGCCAATCATAAAGCCAAATCAAGTGCACTTCACGGGTGTGAAAGTGGAACGATCCTCTAAATGCTTATCTGATACATAACCTTCCTTCATTAGATGGAAATATTAAAGCAGTATGGAATTCAACACTGCTATAATGACTGATCAATCATTTAGAAGTACAGCTTTAACATTTTGAATGAACAAGTCTGAAACAGGACTCATAAAATGAAGGAAGATGACAATATGACTGTTGGCAGAGTAAGAACATAGCATTAATAACACTGTTGTATAAAGTATGCACTCTCACCCAGATAGGAAACTCCTTCTTCTGGTGTGATTGTTCCATATTTAACCATCATCTTCACAAAATCAATCAGGGTTTTCATGATAGTTATCAAGGTCTCTTTCTCTTTTGCTTCTGTCTCTGTGTGAGGGAATAAAGCAAAACTAGTCAAAGACTTCAGGCAACTTGGAAAAACTCAGTTCTGCAAACTCTGCACAAACTTCATGCATAAAAAATGACCTAGTCAGTAAAAAGAAAATGCTGTGCTGGATTAGTAGAGAGAGCTCCTATATATGTCCTTTTAAACTGTTCCTGCAAAGTGCACCTGAATATACTTTAAAATTTCAGGGTTTGGTTCATCTTTATAGCTTTTTGTCTTGAAGGGAAATGGTAATAATTCCATTTTACAGATAAGGCCACTAAACACACTCAGATGAAGTGACTTGACAGAGTTCAAATTGCTGGTCAGAGGGCAGATATAGGCAGTTTCATACAGTCTCTGTCTTTTTCTTTTATTTGTCTGTGAACTACTTAGTAGACCAGTCTGGTTCTGTATGAGGAAGATAGCTCAGAGATCCCTTCTCCTACAAGATCCATGGGTTCAACGACAAAAATACAAAGTGTCTCAAATGAGATTGTTACCATGTGCAAGACCATGACTCAGGTACTGGGAAAACATAATCTTACATGGTTGGGAGGATCATGACTCCAGAATAGGATATGAACTATGATTTTTCATTATAAAAATCCATCTTTCTTGCCCATACATATCTCTGACTATCTTCATGATCATTGCTTCTTAGCTTTCTTTTTCCGCTATAGTTATCCGCTGAACAGTATCACTGCTATTTCTGTATTAGCAGCATGACACTCCCCCAACACACAGTTACTCAAGCTCTTCCTGTAGCCCAGGTTGTCACCAAAGGACCCAAGAGAGCCAGGGGCTCTGTCAGACAGGGACAGTTGGAAACATACTCCCAGCCTTGGCAGAGGGCCAGCCCCTTTGGAGAGCTGCTGAACAGGTTTTTTATTGCTGTCTGCAGTTTGACACACATCTGTAGGATGCAACTGAATCCCCTCTTCTCCAGCTTGATACAAGCCGGCCGGTGAACAGCGTAAAGCAGGGGACAAGGCAGAGATGTGCAGCCAGTGGGACATGGTTCTATTTGCTTGATAACCTGTTAAACACAACATGCCCTTCTGCTTTGTGAGTAGAAAAAGGAGAAGAACTAGCATGCAAAACTACCATGGGAAAAACGAAAAGAACAGGAAGAAGAATATGTGGTTTGTAGATTGGACTGGAGCAAAATATGCCCTGAGGTTTTGCATTCTAGCTCTCCACTCAGGTGTTTATGGGGAAAGTTTGAAGCTCCTGCAGGATAAGGAATCTACAGAATAAACTGTTGCTGACTGCACTCGAGAGACCAGAAAATATGCTGGCTGCACAGAGTGAGAATGGGTGTGTGGTTGAGTGTGCTGACAAAGGGTCTGTGGCGAGGTGCCACAATCTTGCCTGCAATAAATGGAAGGCAATGATGTCTAGCACCGGAATAGGAAGAGACGTGCGGAGCTTTCATTGCAATAAACAGCAAACCTGTGGTTTGTGAAAAGGCTGGGAGGCTCAGGCTCATTTACCGGTACCTTCACAGTGAGGACTCTACTGTGGCTTACTCGTGTCTCTGTTGGCTTAGAAGACACGGACATTACTGGAAAGATCTCTGGAGAAAACAGTTTGCCAGTTTTTCATCATGCCTTTACGGGAATGAAAAGAATTCAGGACTCCTGAATCATACAGCACAAGATGGGAAGGGCTACCTACGTCACACGGTTTGCCATTCTGAGTGCCGTTCCTTTCAATGTTTTGCCATACTAACTAATCAAATTAGTTTCTGCTATGCATCTTAGAGAACATTTTTAAAGCACATGGTCTTTTGCAACTAGGGAAGCTGTGGGGAAGGGAAGGGAAAGGAGTAGGAGAAAACAGAGAGCATCTTGATTTTCTATTTTTTTCTTAAATGTTCCTGTAAACACATGATGAGCTCACCTGAGTTAAGACTTTTTAATAGTGCATAAAAGTTTGGAAAATATTGAAGGTCTTCAAAATTATCTTCAGAAGGCAGCTCATTTCTTCTTTCCAAGATATTAGATGAGGACCATGTGTTATCCAGTGTATCATCAGTTTCTCCATTAATGAAACTATCCCGATCAGCTTTGCTTGGTGTCTCCACAAAAGATATAAAAAAACCACAACTTATAAGCACATTGCTTCTGGTGATAGAGTTAACAGAGAAAGAAATAGCATCATAATCTTATGCCAGCATTTTCCTAGTTACAAGGTGAAGGCTATAGTATTTTTTCAAAGTTACTTCAACTTGGGATCTGGCTTAAACCTCAAAGTAACTCACAATTCGTTTTTCTATCTGATGGAATTTCTTTAAGAACATCTTTAGTTTCCAGATTAAACTAACTATTCCCTAAAGCAAAGCAGTGCACTGGTCTACTTGTACCATTTGGTAAGTGATTCAAAATGATTAGCTAAGAAATTACCATTCTTTCCTGTTGCTTTTCTTTTGTACCACTGTCTGCTCTGCTTGGAGGGTAATCAAAATCTTCAGCCTCCTTCTCACGATCCTTTGCTTCATTGGCAATTAGCTGTTGTAAAACCTCTGCCACTTCATCTTCCAGGGTATAGGCCTGACTCTCTGTGATCTGTTAAAATATTTGTGCAGAGTACTTATAGAATATTGTGGGTTTCTGACATTAAACATCAATATGAAATCTGAGCTTTGTAAATAGGTTGCTTCAAATATGTTTGCTTCAAAGCTGAGCACAGCCAAATTAGGTGTAACACCACTGATGTGTGTGTGCATACATATAGACATAGATATAGATATGTACACATATAAACATACATATGTCTACATTTATATAAATGCATATATACACACATCCACACATCAACACACATACAAACACACATCAAATACACGTGTATACATAAAAAACACCCACCCACACATATAGCCTCCAAACAAAGCCATATAGGGCTTAACACAATGGAGTCCAGCTTGAAAGATAGAGCTGCAAGTGTGATATACCTGTATGTGTATATATGTGCGTGTGCACATATAAATATATATGTTCTGCAACGTATCTAGGCACAACTGAATAACTACAACAGTACACAGCAATACAGAAAGGGAAAAAGCAAATAGCTTTTATGGCATCATCAAAATCTTTTCTCTTTGCTTTGTAACAGCTGTCACTTGAATGAGAACTCCACCGTGCAACTGTCCCACAGCTCCCTTTGTAATCAGTGGGATTCCGCATGCAATAGCTAATGGCAAAATCTATTGCAGAAAAGATAAGTTTAGTATTTTAAATATAAGAATCTCATATTGAAATGGCTAAAACCGTTGAGACACACAGAAGACAGAGACAAACCCAGTCTTGCTAAAAAGCAATAACAATGAGAAATGTATCCTCAACTAACCAGCATCATTATATGCCCGCTGATGACAATAATTAGTAAGTGGATAGGAATGAGCTCAGACCTTTCTCCATAAACATCCGAAAGAAATTTATAATACAAAAGAACTCAATTAAAATCAGAAGAGAAATTAAAGGAAAAAGGAGGGCAAACATGGCAGGAGTACAATCAGTGAATGTTCTCTTGACACCAGAAACATTCTGCAGCTTGGTCTATTTTGCTGCAAAGCCATCTCAGGAAGAACAATGTTATTGCAGAACTAAACCAATGTACACAAATGAGTCAAGAAGCTTGCATAGAGCCTGAATCCCGGTCAATTTCACTCAAGTCAGCATTATTAGCTGGACACAGTGTTCATCCAAATTGTTTGTAAAAGAACATTGAACTAACCCACAGCTAAATAACAGCTAAATGAAGTAGAAAAAAGATACTTACTAGTCCCAGATTTAGAAGTTTTGAAACAATCTTGTCAAACACTCCTCTATCATTTTCCTCATAAATTCTTGCAGCAATTTTTTGAACAATGTCTTCAGCAGTCAAAGGAGTGCCATCTAATTGATGTAGGCCATCTGGATCATCTAAAAGGATTACAGTTTAACTGTGTGCTGACTATCCTAACTCATTTGGATTAGACATCTTGTAAAAAATATCTGCCTGCATCTTTTTCTCTTCAGAACAAAGCTGCACTTTTTACACACATTAGGAATATAGTTTGATACACACTTTGAAGTCCATTACATCAGTCTCAATGAAAAGTTATTTGTGTCCATTTTACACATCTGAAAAAGAGCTTTCTGACTGGCTCTTTTGAAAGAGCAGAGATGAACGTAAGGAGCATACTCTCCTGTTTACAGAAAAATTTGTAAGAATAAAAGAACACTGCTCACATATCTGCTTATATGCATCTTCTTGGCATCTACTTTCACTGTATGGCCACTTAGATCAAAACAGATCATGACAAACAGCATACTGTCTTCTTGTTTGGATTTCAGCAAATGAAGTTTTAATTATGTAATCATTACTTATGGCAAATAATATCATCATAACCAATGGGAAAGTGAGTATGATGAGTAAGCTTTGGTCTGTGATCAGCATATTTTGATATAATTAAAAAAAAACTGATCTAAATGCTGCTCACAACTCTCAGAGGACTCACTTAAACTACAAGTCAATTAACTACTCCTGTAGTAAAGGCAAGTATTCTTTGGCCTTCGGTAACTTTTTTTAGCTTTGTGATGAGGAGAATTATCTAACATTGCACATAACATTTGGAACAAATATATGTGATTTAGCTCAATACAGAAGTGCTTCTTCCTTTCAAACCAGAATAAATATATTTTCCTTTAAAAATATGTCTCATTTTCCTTCCATCAGATCTAAATTGCTAAAAAACATAATGCAAATTACACAGTTGGATTTTCCTCCACGGAAGAAGACTGTAAAAATCAACAGCAATTCTTTTGTATTGTGTTTCAAAACCTAATTGTAATACAACAAGCTTCTACAACTGGAAATAATTGAAATCGCACTCCAGTAACAAATACAGCTCATGTTTAGTGGTGAGTACAACATCCATGATTGCAATCACTTTGCAAGAGAAGTCTAATCTAAAATTCACCGAAAGATGATTATAGAATACCTTGGAATCTATAATCCAGTCCACTTTTAGTGGAGTCATAGTCATCCACAAGCCTGCGGTTCTTGGTGGAGTCTGCATCATCAATGGCCAGTTGCTGTTCATACAAAGAGCTTCTAATTGACTCCCTCTCCTTTTCATTCCTCTCTCTTTCTGCTACTGATTTTAGCAGGTTCAGGTCATCAACAAAGGAATAATTCCTGAACTCTGGCTTATTCTCTGGAAAATACATCAATGCACACATAACATAAAATCTTACACCTCTTTGAATACCGTTATGAGTATCACTATAAAAACAGGAAAGATGTTTTACCTGTGGGAACTATTTTCCTATTCTTGTCTGCCTCAGCTTCAGCAATCTGATATACAAGAATAAAACAAACAAACAAGCAAACAAAACAACAAACAGGCAGAAAGAATAAATACACTGAAGTGTGGGATCTCTTAATTTATCAATATCAGCAGAAGCCTTAATGTCTGATCTTCACTCTTAGTAAGAAGTTTGCCTTAATAAGTAGACAATGATTAAGCGCTTGGCACTTTTTGTCAGTACCACCGCATCCTCTGATCAGAATCAGACATTACGAGAAGCTGCAATAGACTTTCCATTTTAAGATAAATGTGAGTTACATTTTCCTTCTTCAATCCAAGCTCTGTCTATATTCCCATACGATGTCAATACAAAGGGGTTACACACCTGTGAGCTGTTGGTGCTAACAACGTGCTTTTGGAATGCATTTTTTTGGACAGTAAATCTCTATATGTTCGTTCTTAAAAATTATTGAAACACTATTTTCCACCCAACCCCATCAGTATTTACTTTACTGACCAACCTGTTTTCAACTCATTTGTTAAGATATTAGGAAATCCATGGATTTGGTACCTGAAGGCTCAAAATATTATGAAAATAACAAAACTAAACCCCACTGTAACTATTTTTTATTTCACTTACCTGTTCCTCCAAAGGTCTTTCTACACTTAATTGTCTGTTGTGTATAGCTTTATCTAGAATAAACAAACACACATATATACTCAGTTACAGGATGTGTGCAACTACAAAGAGACAGCACATTGTTTCTTAATTTTTATAGTTTTCTCCCATAAAACGTGGTGTCTTAAGTATGTTGCCAACTGCTAGTACTCGTAAAAAAATGTAGTGTTCCTAGAAGAATGAGAATACAATTAAAAAGTCATTTAAACAAAGCATGACTGTTTGAGGGAGAGGTTCTGCAAAAGATGTAATAGAAATACAGATGTAGACTCAGCAACCCCTTTCTGATGAGAAAACTCATAAACAAATTGAGGAAAAAAATGTTGTAGGAGATTGACTAAAATAGCAATAATCGGATTGGCACAACCAAGAGATTAAAAATCTCTTACATCCAGAATACTGGGGTAGACAGAGAGTGAGAGAGAGAGACTTGTGCAGAAACTGCTGCAGAATGGATGAAAACATTGCTTGGAAAAGATTGAAAAAATTCAGAGCTTTTCCCTCTACCAGCACCTATCCTCTTTAATATTAGATTGCAACTTCTGTGATTTGGCATCTTGCGCCAGGGATATTGTTTCTTTAGCATCTAAGTGCTTTTAGACAACTGGAAGGAAAGTTTTTACTTTCCTCTATCTATACCCTGCAAAACTTTCCCCATCTCGGAGAAAATGCAGAAAATGTGGTAACGAAGGCGCTTACCTTTGCCTACTGGTTTCGGGAAGCCGTGCCCCCCGCTCACCAGCAGTGACAGCACCTGCACCACGACCGCCAGCTTGAGAAACATCCTGCCGCTGCCCGGCCCCCACTCCGGAGGGCGAGCCTGGCCCAGGGACGGGGGTTCCTGCCCGCGGGGGCTCCCGCCCTGCGCGCCCTTCCGCGCCCGCGGCCCCGACCGCCGCGCAGCCGCCGCCCGGCGGGCGCTGTCCAGCGGCGCGGTGCTGAAGCCGCAGAGCGCAGCCGGCCGCCGAGCTCGGGAAAACCGCTCGGTGCCCGGTCCCCGCGGCCGCAGAAATGGTGGAGGCCGTCCCCGCCGCCGGCCCCGGGCAGGGGGGGAGGAGACGGGGGAGGGCCGCGACCGGCGGAGCATGCGCGCCCCGCTCCGCTCCCGCGGTTCCCGGCAGCCGCAGCCCCGTCCCTCCCGCTCCCGGGGGAGAAGGAGCGCTGCCGCCGCACGGCGCTGAGCGCCGCAGGCAAACTCTGGGAACAGGCTGCGGGAAAATCCCACCGGCTCGGGTCCCCCCCAGCACGTCCAGGGGGAAGCTCGGGTTTGAGGTCAGCTCAGCGAGGCTTGGCCGCACACCCTTTTTGAGACATAAAAGCGAAATCCGGCCCTGCAGAGGAGGCCTATGAATCATTCCCATCTATGCAAGCCCTTTCCACGGGGCTGAATTACACAATGAAGACACAGTCATCGATGATTCTTTTTACTACAAATAGAGGATATCAAAAGTTTAATTATAGCACATCTTGCTCTTTAAAATTTAGAATAAAATAAAAAAAAGCAGCAGCACAAATGACACTAAGCATGTAAGCTATTTCTGAGCATTATCATGAATTAAAATTTAGCCCTTGCAGGCACAGAATGGCAACAAATCCCTAGGGGTCGGAGGAAGACATTTTCACCGTTTTATGGCAGAACAAAGGATCGCAGCGGTAGCTCTTTTCAGAACTATGGGATCTGCTTCCAAAATGGGAGACAGAATCACAGTGTTTTTTTCTTCAAAAACGACCTCATCATTTTGTAGTCATAAATGCATAAATGCAGGGGTCAGCTGAAAACCTTTAACATTAAAAATCTTGCTAACTGCTAAAAAAATGGCTAAAAACTCTATTATAAGAGATGAAGAGGATCAGTGCTTTTACAACTGAAAAGTAGGAACACAGTGGAACTGTTCAATCCCTCATCAATGTATAACACTATTATAGTAGAAGCTGGGTAGAAGACTGATAATTAATGGGATCACAAGCACTAAAAACACTGCAATTTTTTCCCCTGTTAGCAACCACTGTATTTAATACTCAAGCCTTTCTATATAATTTAAATTAAAATTAGATAAAATCTGATGCTCTAGTTTACATCAGACTCACTTCTGTAAATTACTCTGCCTGTGATCCACTGATCCAGAGCAATGAAAATAACTTTCAGTTATACACTGATAACCCAGAATCTCTACCTATAGCCAGCCATTCTTGGAGCTGTACCAGAGTTAGGAAAAAACCTTTCGAGTATAGTTGTATATAAGAAAAAAATAGCCTTATTTAAACATTGCCTGGTAACCTACAAGGAAAATTGTTATACTAAACAGAACCTTCCCTCACTTTAGAAGCACAGAAGACAAGCAGCTTCCACAAGAAAGCGTAAAGCAACCTCTTCCCCTGCCATCTTTAGCAGACATATACACACACCAACAGGAATCTCAAAACTACAGAATATTACTGATACAGAAAAATGAAACGATTGATTCTTAGTTCAATGTGGCTTTATATTCTATTCCAGTTTTGGATTAATTCAACAGTTCATTGCCTATCTAATGTTCTCAATGTTCAAAAAATGTGTACTTTCTGTCCATAAACACTTCCTGATATTTACTTCTATACCCCTTGAACATTTCCTGCAATGCATTGTAAACATGCATCCATTTATAGGACTCTACACATTTAATTACTCGGACAAAAGTCACCATACAATACAAAAGCAGTAAATGTATTTTAAACATGCTGAAATCAGGATAACTGTAAAGTGGGGCAATCAGAAAAGGAACTCTAAGTGGCAACGATAGTGCAAAGAAGTTGCTGATTAAAAACACACCTATTTATGTGATACGTCTACATATGGCTTTTTGTATATAATGATACGTTTAATTGTATTCAAATGTGTTTACACAATACACTTCTGTTTATGGGATAAATGTTTCTATTTCTGTGAAATCTTTTCTATACAATTCCCAATTCCATCTAGTTTGTTATTTCCTTTGTGCTAAACTGCCTCCTGCTTTGCCAAGCCTCCCTAACAAGAAATGATACACCAGGACTCTGTAGGGGCTGGGACTGATGGTGGGGAGAGAAAAGAACTCAAAACCTGCCACCATCAAAAGAGAGCACGGCTGCTGTAGCCACTCTAGTGCTTGAAATTACAAGCGAAAAAAAACACGCTAGGAAAGCCAAGCCTAAAACTTCAGACATAAACCACTTCCCAGTTCATGAAGACTTATAGAGGCAACGCACTCCCAGGCACTTGCTCTAACTGGCAAGCACAGAACACACCTGCACTGCCACACTCTGGTTTTGCACATTTGCACTGGTAAGCTCGTATGACACGTGACAGATAATACATAATCTCTGCTAATTATAACAAAATACGTTTAATCACCGTAGGAAAATGACTGGGTAAAAGTGCTGCCTTTGTTTCTCACTACATCTCTGTTTTCATTTCGCATCATTTACATCACCTACTACTACTCCTCTTCCCAGCCCAGAGACAATACGGTGAAGAGCATAAGCTCTTCTATTTTGGATTCTATTTTGGCTCATCCACAATCAACCCATTTTCTATTCTAGAACTATTTATTTCCAGTGATGATTCATGAGCCAGAAAGAATACCACTTGCCTATCAGATGCCAAGGAAAACTTACAGGAATGGCAATTAGAATGTTTTTTATTGTGTTGAGTGCAGTTGATAGGGAGCCTAGGGAAATAACTGAAATGCAGCCCTTCAGTGCTATTTTTACAGTTGTTTTATAACCACACTTCAAGGTTTTTCATCTAGCTGATGAAAACAGAAGGCAGATGAAAGCAGAAAAAAAACCAAACAACCCAACAACGCACCTTGCCAAGTTTATGCCTACTTAGTAGACATTCCCTACTTTTCTGTATTTGCTTTTTCTACTTTATCTCATATTATGCTAAATGATACATTTAATATTCTAGTGCTAAAAAGGAAAAAAAAAATAGGAAAAGTTACTGGTGATCTTTATGCAAGGCATTAGATGTATCTATAATCATCTGACCATAAGTCATGTATTTTGCACATATGTGTGCACTATGAATAGTCCTCTCTATTTCAATGCAATCATCAACAGTATGAGAAATTAATCACGCAGAAGCCTGAGGGTTTGTATTCTACAAGCCATTTTACATACAGCATTTATCAGTACACCACCTAAAGCGAAGAGAAGGAATTAAGACCCTAGGATCAATAAAAATAGAAGAAAAAAGTCAACGCTATTGAGATTTGAGCATTTATTCATGTTCCATCAGCTCTACCAGCAGCTTTTCCTATGCTTATTGAACTTACATTTTTTGGTCTGCAAAGCTTAGAAGGTCTTCTACATTCTGCAACATAGTATGTCTTTACATGAGCAACTCTTAATTGAGATTTTCTTAAACAATTCATTTTGTAAAATGAATTTCAAAAAATACAGTGCAAATCTTTCCACTTAGCTTCAAGGAAATGCCAACTTTTAATACTTTTAAAAGTAGTGACCTCAGTTTGTTCCTATTTGGCTTTTTTTCTGATAATAAATCAACTTATAGCTTTGAACTTCAGCATGATTTTCTGACCAGGCATATGTTGGAGATGGAGGAATACTTTTTCCTTGGAAACACATAGCTCAGAAGGGATTGCTTCAGTATCATCTTCCCACTCTTTCTGGAAAAGAAAAAAAAAAAAAAAAGAAAATCACCTTGTGAACTGAAATACAAACCAGAAAATGTCAAGTAATTTTGTTTCAGAAAAATACGTGTAACTGAAAAAGATATACGTGGGTTTCTAAAATGGAATTAAGCATTCAAAACTACATAGATACAGTATTATTTTAGTCTGCTGTCTTTTGCGAGATGATTGACTCACATATTTAAGCGGTACTACGCTTTTTCCTTCACAGGAAAAACAGTGAGAGAAAAACAATTCTGTTAAGAAATACATTAAAGATGATATGGATATATCTTGTTGCCATTGGCTGAAGATTTCATTACACAAATTTGGAAAGGCATATCCTAACAGATCAGGTAAACATGACTGGATTAGATGCACTTTCTCCCTTGTAGTATGAGATATCTATGGAAGTAATCTGTCATCCTTCTTTCACGTGTTCATTTCATTGCTTTGGTGGCGAATGCCCAGTTCCACCACTGCCACGCAGTCCTGCGGCAGCCATGTATGGACCAGAAGGCATGTCACCATGTTTCAGAGCAGAGCTGGGATATGGCCTGTGTCTGACAAACAGAGGACGAGCTTTTTCTGTTAATTGAAATCGCTTCTCTGGGTACCAAATGACCAAAACTAACAAGGCTTCTGTTCATTTAGCATCTGCAACTACTGCTGTTCAGCTATGGTGACATAAAACTAGCCCTCATTTTGAAAGGCACAGTATTACAAAGTGGCAAAAATGGTATCTGAAAAATCAGAAAAAACTGTAATCTTTACTCTTATAAATTCACACCGTGCTTTTAACAGGTATATAGCCTTCCAGTATCTAAAGGGGTCTACAGAAAAGATGGGGAGGGACTCTTTATCTGGGAGTGTAGCGACAGGACAAGGGGTAACGGTTTTAAACTGAAAGAGGGGAGATTTAATTAGACATTAGGAAGAAATTCTTTACTGTGACGGTGGTGGTGAAACACTGGAACAGGTTGCTCAGGGAAACTGTGGGTGCCCCATCCCTGGAGGTGTTCAAGGCCAGGCTGGATGGGGCTTTGAGTGACCTGGTCTAGTGGGAGGTGTCCCTGCCCATGGCAAGGGGTTGGAACTAGATGAGCTTTACGACCCCTTCCAACTGTAACCCTTTTGTGATTTGCAAGAGCAAGGAATGCAGAGACAGTTCCCAGGAGCTATGTGGTGAAAACCTTCCAAAGACACCAAACCCTGCTGCCAGGGGAATGCGAATCATCCCAGGAACAGCTCTGCTGGGAACCTCTCGTCAAGACCACTCTCTAGGTGCTCCCACTCACACTTTAAGAATAACATTTCCCATAAGAATCTACAATTTATCTCACTGCTCTCTTTTCGAAACCCACCTTTAAACATCTTTGTTTTGTGATGCTGACAAAAAAAAAGAGGCCGGGCGGGCTGTTCGGCCGCTCCCGCAGCCCTCACCCGGGCAGTGGTCCCTCAGGGGGGGAACCTGCTCGTATCTGGACGCGACCCGCAGCCGCCACACCCCGGACAGCCGCCCCTGGAGGCCGGATGGGGCTCGCCGTCGCCCCCCGCTGGGCTGACCGGCTCTAAACGCTGTCCTTCAGCTCCACCTCCCGGCGAGGCCGGGCGAGCGCCTCTCGCACAGCCGCGGCCGCCCCCGAGCCTCCTGCCCGCCCCTCAGGGCGCGCCGCCATTACGGTGTCACCTCACTCCCTCAGGAGCGGGCGGGGCGGGGCGGGGGCGGTGCCGGAAGTGCGCGGCGCGGGCTGTCCTTCCCTTCCGGGCGGCGGCGGGGAACTGGCCGCGGCCGGAGCCACCATGAGCGACGTGGTGGAGCGGACGCTGAGCGCCCTGCCCGGGCTGCTGGGGCAGCAGGAGCCCGGCGCCGGGCTGGGGGGCGCTGGGGGCGGCCCTGCCAGGGTTTCGGTCACCTCCCGGCTCGGGAGCCTCATCCGGAGCATCACGGCGCTCACCTCCAAGCATGTACGGGCCGCGGGGCGGGCCGGGCCTCCCGCTCCTCCCGCCGCCTCGTAGCAGGCGGGGGCCGGGCCTCACTCCTGTTTCTCCCCTCCCTGAGGGGCCGGCGACGTCCCGTGGGGCGCTGGCTGTGGTGCGGGCTCCGGGCGCGGCGCGGGGCACCGGCCTCCCCGCACAGACCCGGGACCGGCCATAAACCTCCTTGCAGTGCGTATTCATAGCGTGGTTTAGGTTAGAAAGGACCTTAAAGGACCTTAAAGAACCTTAAAGAGGGCAAAAATTGCCTTAAAGAGGGCAAAAATTGCCTTCTGTGCTTGAAATAAGCAGCCTGGTGGTACTGCCATAAATGAGGTGTACGCTGGTCGAATGCTGTTAAACTAACATGTCTTCTTCAGCTTCTGCTTAATATTTTAGCCTCCAAAATTTATGCGAAATGAAAATAAGAAGTTTAATCTCTTCTAGGAAGAAGAAAAGCTAATCCAGCAGGAGCTAACCAGTTTGAAAGCAACAGTTTCTGCCCCTACCACGACACTTGTAAGTTCTGTTAGTGGTTGCAGGCCGTGGGAACGGCAGGCCAAGGGTGAAGAAAAGCAATGTTCTCGCTCCTTTTGCCAGGTGGAACGTACAGGTTATCTGCATTATAGTCATTTAATCATCGGCATTAAGAGATGCCAGTGTCTGTGGTTTTGCAGCATGGCTCAGATAGTGAGGATGCTGCAATTCCACTTGATGCGGATAAACTGTAGCAATGTGGCACCCTGAGTCTGTCGTTCTGTAGTTTCTGAAATTAATGCAAATAAAAAAGCTACATGAGGAACTGCTTCCATCAAATAACATTCTTTGTAGGCCGACATTGTTCTTACAATTAATTTGTGCTGTATAAGAAGCTGTTTTGTTGTATGCGCTGTTGTGTGTGTCTGAGTTGCAGGAGTTTGATGTATTCTGGTTTGAATTAGTTAATGAACATCTTAGTCCCATGAGTGCGAATTTTTGAAGGGAAAAATAAAGTTTTACCTTACACATAGTGAAAACCCATCCTAGGTCAGTGTAGTGATTAGTAAAGAATAATCTGCGCTTGCAGTGCGATCACCTAACACTTCAGATAATTCATATTTTTTATGTTAGTTGTAATTAATCTGTTGTTGATAATATACTGTTGATAACATCCTTAAGGGTAGTATATTGGGAGTTCTGCTTGTATGGTCAGAAATGAATGCTGATTTGCAGAAGAGGTTCATAGCAAAGGAAAATTACGAGTACCCTGATTTTGGAAAATGTGTGTGAATGCCCGTATGTTTCTATGAGATAAGGTCATCTAATTCACTACAGCACTGAAGAATAGCATAAAACATGGCTGACAAAATTCTCAATAATTTATTTTTGGTATTTCAGAGACTGATGAAAGAATGCATGGTGAGACTAATCTATTGCGAAATGCTGGGGTACGAGTCTTCGTTTGGATATATCCATGCAATCAAGCTTGCACAGCAAGGAAATCTTTTGGAGAAAAGAGTTGGTATGTGCATGGAGCTGTAGCCTTAATAATATTCTTAAACTCTATTTTTAAAGTTTCTTAGGATTTATAATTTATGTAAAAATACAACTTAGTTAAATGTTCTGTTTTCTTGGTCTTGTTTCGTGGTCTCTCACTCCTCTGAAGATAACTAATTCTCTAGTTTGTAAGCTGCTATGTATCTGCTTGTAGAACAGAAGGCAGTGGAAATTAATTTATTTTCAATCATCAGTTGTTCTTTCGTTGGTTTGAATTGCGGCCCAATAAACAAGTAATTTATGAGAAATTTTGTTAAAAAACACGTCATGCTGAAAATGAGTTTCTGTCAGGGTTTGGTTTCTTTTTCAAGCACTGTAGTACAAGAGTAGACAAAGATGCTCATGTCGGACAATTTCTGCAAGCATAGTGTTGGTTTCCCGGTATTTAACTTGGAGATAGTTGTTTAGAATTTTTATAAAGGGCTTATTACTGTTAGCAAAGTGGCCCTAAAATATTTTCTGTTTTGGTGCTTGTAGGATTTTTTTAGTCTAGAAACAGTTATAGGAAATAAGGTAAGAAGGAAGGTCTGTATAACATAGACGCAGAAGTTCCTGAGGAAATCTGAAAGGCTAATTCAGACTTCTTTGGAATGTCATGCCGTTGTGATTTCCTTGCCTGCGAGTGTGGCTATTAACTTGTTTCTGGTAGATTTAGTTTGAGTAGCTGTCAGCCTGTCTCATCTGGAGAATTTCCTTGCAGTTGCTGATTCAACTGCCTAGTGAAGACATTTCTTCTTGTTTGCAGAGAAAACAGTTTAACTCCAAGCAATACTGTGTCTGCATACACAGAAGGAAGGCAATGTCTTATGGGATATGCTTGTTTGATATCCTTTGAATTTCATCTGGATCATCCACTCAAGTATTGGAGTTCCTGAGAGAATGTGTTACAAGTGGTGATTTAAAGTTACTTTATCCCTGAGTAATGAAAGATAGTGTACAGATGCTCTGGTAGGGATTAAGAAATTCTGTCCTCACCAAACCTGGGAGGCCAGGTAGTAAGCTGTTCGGAAGAAAACTTTGTGATCTCTGTAAGTGTCAAGTACCAATGTGTCTTGTTATTAATTGGTTTGAGAACTTTCTAGGTCGGTCTTGAGACCATACTAGGGCTCAAGTTGGTCTTTTTGAGACGGCTTTGGTGAAGCAGCAGTTCTTTTTTATTTTTTTAATATAGGTGGCTTCAAGTTCTCTGGACACAAAGTGCCCTTAAGCTTTGATCTGGTAAAAGGATGTTATCAGGAGTGTGTACAGGGGTTTTGTCTGGGTTTTTTTTGGTTGTTGTTCTGCAGTTATATGTGATACATGAGGATGACCTTGTCTGTTGTTGGTGCGGTGTACCAAAGTCTGTATTAAGGAAGCGTTGTCAGTTGATTCAATCAGGATGTGTTACTCTCTTACCCAATGTGAGCCTCAATGAATGAGAGTGAGCTACACTTTTGCAGGTGTGCAAAGCTGATCAAGTCCATAGTTCCACAAGCAGATTGATCAAGCTGATAGCCCAGACAATATGGTTATTTGTATCTCAGTTGTTAATTTTGATCCCTAAGCCCTGAATAAACCAAGACTTTTTTTAAGACCCATCTCTGTAATACAAATATTGTCATGAGTTGTGGCATGCCCTCCCAACTCCCCCACTTCCAGTCCCTTAATTTAAAAGGTAGAGCGGCCTTGAAGAAAAAGGCTTCTGTCAGGTTTCTTTCATGGCATTCTGGAATTGTTTCGTCCTTGTTATGAAGCAACAAGGGAGTTTTTGGCATAGGATGGTGAATTTACTCTTCTGTATTTCAAGCTGAATATAAATTTTATTTGAAATGGAACCTTATTTTTTGGAGGAAAAAAAAAAAGGAGGTGCATTTGTGTTGTGTAGCCTAGAAGTAATATACAAGTAATAACTTTTATGTGTGAAGAGAAGATATTAGCTTTCCAGGAAGTGATTTCTCATGGTGTTCTTAGCTGCTCTTTAGCTATAACAGTATTGTAACGTCTCATTTCTCACAGTTTACAAGTTCTTAGCTGTTATTTGTTGAGTTTTACTGCAACTTAAATCTAAGTGGTTTGCCTGGAAATAAAAGTCTTGATATTTAAAACACGAGCAACTGTCACCCAACAGTGGGCCCTTTTCTTGGGTTTTTGTAATTGTTTGAGTTAACTCTTCTTGTATTACAGCCAGTCTTAAGTTTTCTATCTTGAAGTTGCTTATTGCTTGAAAGTAGTGATGGAGGCTGCTTTCTTTTATAGGTTACTTGGCAGTTTCTTTATTTCTACATGAAAATCATGAACTGCTACTTCTACTTGTGAACACAGTTGTGAAGGTACAGTGTTTTTGGAGGTCTGGAGGTAAACTAAATTTGAACCAATTCTTCCCATTTTGTGTCAGACAACATCTAAGCTATGTACTTATTAGTTCTGTCTTGCTCTCTTAAAATTGCTGTTTCTTTGGTTAGGAATGAAAATTTGAAATAGCTTTCTCTGGCTTTTTAATTTAATCTTGGCATTCGTGCTGTCGAAGCCATGTTTTAAAATTTTTTCAAAGGAGATATACCTTAAAATTTTCTTTATAAAATGTGCCACACATATACACTGTCAACTCCAGGAGGAGCCAGGCATACATACTTCAATGTAAACTTTTGCTCTTAACTGACAGCAAGTATCTGTTGGCTGCTTTGAGTTCTTTTGATAATTTTGTTAGAAAATGGAAATATGCTTTGGAGTGATACTGAAATTCTAGTACCTAATAATATTTATAGGTGCCGTGGTTTGTATTACTGCCTCTCACATGGAGCAGCTGTGACTTACTATAACTCTGCGTGATGATTACTTTTATATTACACTGGGACGAAAATCACGTGAATTATAGACTGAAAGTGATGCTCATTTTGTTGTTGTGATTGAAAACTGTGTTATTATCTTTGAAAATCTAACTTGAAACTAGTAAGGATATAAAAAGAAGTGAAAAATGGGAGTCCACAAAGAACTAAACCAAGATGAGGACTAAAACCTATCTGGGACAAATGGCCAGAACAAATAATGATGTGAGCTGGAAATCTTACATGTTCTATTTGTTTTGAAAAATAATTCTAATCTTGTATTTCATGAATTCATCCATCCTTTTTTGGTTAAAGATTACAATGAGCTATATCTACTATTTTTAATTATATTTAGGACAGACTGTTAATTTCTGTTCTTTTTTTTGTAGAACATTATGTGTAATTTGCCTTCATTTCTTAGGGAGTAGGTAATGTCTTATTTTAGTGTACAAATATGTAATTGCCAGTATTATTGAGCTTGCTGTTTTTCTTTTGAATTCTTTGGGCTAGATCAAAGGCGCTAGAGAGAATAGTGTTGAATTCTGTGAGAAGTGACTCATCCCACTGATCCAACTGGGGACTCAGCGTAGTTTTGCAATCATAAAAAAAAAATTTCTGTAAACAAACGTTGATCATAGCTCTATGTGTTAATCGAGCATACCTTTAAAATATGAATAGTTCTATAACACAAGTGTGAGGAGCTCCTTGTTTCCTCTTCCTGTATAAGAGAAGAAAAGAACCCGATTAGCTCAGTGAGAGCTGACACTTCTCAAACACGAGCAGACAACAGGATGGCTGGCAGCAGGATGCTTGCAGTAGGTCAGCTAGATCCAGCCCGCTTGTCAAAGATTTGGGCTATGTCTGTGAAGAATTTTAAAGTCTAAATAAAAAATGACTGTCTTATCTCAATGATTGTAATAGGACTTACAGAGCACTAATCTAGTAGAGGTGTGCATGGCGTTAACCATTGTCAGCCAGATCTTTCCACGGGAGATGATTCCAGCTGTTCTTCCCCTAATAGAAGACAAGCTCCAGCATTCTAAGTACGTATTCATTTACGGAATTTCAAGTGGCCTTGTACAGTTGAATGACTTAATTTTGTAGGTAAACTCGTAAAGCGAGTAAACTCATGTTTTTTCGTGGAGTTGATCTTTCTAATCGTTGCCTTCAGAAATTGTTCCTCTCCTAGCTTTTCTCGTGGATTCTGGTCTCACTTATTTTCAGTCTTTACTGAGTATTGGATTGGTATTAATTTTTTTCATAACCAGTTTTGATAGGTAAATGTAATTGAATTTATCTGCTGGAGTCCTTTCAACAAATATGTGGATGAAGAAGTGTTTGTAGAGTAAGTGGAGAAACAGATTGGGATCCTTGAAGTACTTCACTGATACTTTTTTAAAAATAAAGCCCTTTATAGCAACTTTGTTGGTAAAAGTGTATCTGCATATGTTAATACTCCTGAATTATTTGATTCTTTATTTATAATGTCCCATACACAGAGGATAACATTAAAAGTGTTGTGTTGATTATAAAGGGAACTGCAGAATGAACTGGCTTGGTAACTTCTGGATGGGTATTTTTTGGAGCTGCGTGTGTGATCACAATAGATTAGCAGTGGCCAATTTCATTGTTTATTTGGTGGCCATTCTCTTGAATTGTCAATCTGACATCAAGTCCTACTAGGCTTTTAAGTTTGCTTTCTCACTTACCCACTTCAATGGTATTTGCAAAGTTGTTTGTTATCAAATATGTAAAACACGGGTTCTCATCTCTCTCCAAATCATGATGGCTGGCCATGTAATCTTAAATTGCTGTAGAAGTAACAAGTGCAAGTTGTTTTGTGAAGTCAAATACTTAAAATGCACAAGCGACTTCATTTTGTTTTGTGTAAATCTCATGTCTCTTCAGGGAAATTATACGAAGAAAAGCTGTTCAAGCTTTATATAAATTCTACCTCATTGCTCCTAACCAAGTTCAGCATATTCATGATAAGTTCCGGAAAGCCTTATGTGACAGGGATGCTGGAGTCATGGCTGCTTCTTTGCATATTTATCTTCAAATTATTAAGGTAGGCAAAGAATTAGAAGCACAAGTGAGCTTAGGAGCTTTTTTTTAATTGTAAATACACAGCGTACTGTTCATAAGCTTTGCAGAAGAAACTTACTTGTAGTTGTTAGAAAAGTTAATTTACGTGATCGTGGATATCCGTGCTATGTTTCTTTGTGCTAGCTCTCCATTTAACTTGACAGATCCACTTCTTGCATAATCTGGATGTTCGGCGTCATTGGCATCCTTAGCTAGAGGATCTAACTTCTACAGATTCTTAAAGGGTTTGCTGAAATTTTCTTGTAAATTATTTTTTTTACTGTTGCCTTCAAGCTCCATTCACTCCCTTTGCAAATGTGTGAGAAAATAGCATAGGTTTAAAGTGAAGAGTTTACAGGTGTTGAGGGATGAGAGCAGAAGTTTGATTTAAAGAAATGAAACCATCCGCCTAGATATTTTGATCTTACTCAAGTTTTTTTTTTTACTTTTGAGGTGCTGTATCGTATTTGGATTGTATTTCTTTTTCATTATGTAGGAAAACTCATCTGGGTACAAGGACTTGACTGGGAGTTTTGTAACCATCCTAAAGCAGGTAGTGGGAGGAAAGCTGCCTATTGACTTCAACTATCACAGTGTGCCAGCACCATGGTTACAAATTCAGCTTTTAAGAATATTGGGGCTGTTAGGAAAAGATGATCCAAGGTAATCAAATCTTTCTCTATAATTAATATTTTGAAGCTACGAAGAAAACAGTCATGACCTGTATCTCGTAGGCAGCTTTTGTTTTTTTTTTTTTTTTATAAGAGGATTTCAGTATTGAACTACTTACGCGTTTGATATTACCCAATACAGTGAGCAGATACTTTTTTCAACTGCAAAATTAATTTCTTTTGGATTGGCTAAACAATTGATTATTGTGGAATATGCTTGAAATATATTTTTTGCTAGGACTTCTGTTACTGGGTTATCAAACAACTGTGTGAAAATCCGGAATAAAGACGCTTTTAAAAGTGGTGTCATTTTGTGAGGACCTAGTTATCTGTGATCCTTTTCCTGATGATGTTTTATTTTGTTATACGAGCAGCGAGGGCAACATTTTTATTTTTGTGATATGGTAAATGTTTCTTTTGAAAGGTGCAAACATCTTGCTAGATGCCGTTTAGAAATGTGTTATAGAGCTGTTCCATGTTCAAGTGAATCTGTGGATATGAATAATTTGTTACAGATTTCAATACTAGTGTTTGAGCTGTTTGGCAAAATAAGACTACATGCTTGTTAGTGCTGCAAATAATTTTAAATACTTTTTTCTTGTTGAACAGGACAAGTGAATTGATGTATGATGTTCTAGATGAATCTTTAAGAAGAGCAGAGATAAATCATAATATTACATATGGTGGGTGAGGTTATTTTATGTAATTATCAGTATTTGGAAAGATTGAAAATGTGAGTAGTTGATCATGCTAAAATACTTAATGCAGTACTTTTAAAAATCTTATTATATTCTTAATGAACAACAACTGTATTCTGAAGTGTCCAACTAGTAAATTGTAAAACAAATGATACATTGCTGTACAGCACAGGTTTTTTTTTATCATTGAAGCAAACCACTTTCATTTACTGGGAATTCATCTTGATAAAAGAAAAATCCTAGTGATACAGCTCTGTTTATTAGAAATGCTTAGATCTTCTTTTTGCTGCCCTGAGAAAGGCAGTAAAAAAGTCCACAAGGGCGACAGCATCAGTTCTTTACAGCTGTGTAGGGCTTTTCCTGAAGCCACAGTTAATAAAAACTACACCTCCAGAGTTCAGTGATAGTGGTGGCTGTGAAAAGACGTTTTTGGCGCACATGTCAATTTAAAATTTCTAGAACATGGTAGAAGGCTGCATCAATTTCATTACCTTCTCAGTAGAGAAAGGTGTATTTGTTGCTAGAACACAGCAAAAGGAGTAATTGCATTAAGTTTTTTCTAATAAAAAGTTGAGCAATTTGTTTGTCTTTTTTTTTTTTTCTTTGCCTTCCCCTACCCAGGTCTTAATACCTTTCCAGACACCCAGATGTGATGTTCTAGAACCCTGCATTAAGAGTTGTTTCACTATTAAAAAAAACTAGCCCCCCCCATTATTTTATTGTTAAAGTAAAGCCCCATAAATGTTGCCAAAGTACCTGTGCTAATGGAATGAAAAGAAAATTGAGACCTTTTTAAAACAACACTGGGGCGGAGAAAGAACGTGGCTCAAAGCTCTAGATGTCTAATGCCTACTTGATACCTATTTTGTAAAGCATTGTGTAAGCTTTACTTCCACTAAAAAGGGGAGCTTTGGGGAAGTAGTCTCTTTTAGTAAATAATAAATGAGGAAACATCTGTCAGACTCTTAGTGTATTCCGTTTATTGCTTCTATTCTTTTAGGCAAGAACATACAAGATATTGGGAGGTGTGTTGCCTTATAATACAGACAATTTGCACTTGGAATTGCTAAGAGTTAAACATTAAATTTGTTTTAAGCACTTATGGGGCCAAAGAGGGCAGTTTATTATGATTTATGCAAGGACATAGAATTTAGGTATGTAGTTTTTGTTCACATATGATAAGCTTTTTATAAAACTTCTGTTGATCCCAAACAAAAGAAAAATGTAATTCTGAGTGATTACTCTTTCTTACACAAAGTCCTCGGTTGTGCATGTTTCTTGCTTCTTGTAGGCAATTGAGCTGTTAATACGGTAGTCTTTCTCAGATATAGTTTTGTAATGCTTAAGAAGAGTAGGTTGTCTATTGGACACTTCAGTTAGAGACTGAATTACAAGAACAACTGAAAATTACATCACGATTTTAAATGCCAGTTAACTTGGTGAGAGTGACTTGGTCTGAAGCTTTGCCTGAATTGCTGACACAAAGGATTAATTACTTTTTGTGTGTTGTTCAGTTTACTTCTAGCTTTTTCTCAAACAACTATTTTTTTAATAAGGATGTTCTTGGGATGATTGTAGCTGTTGGTAGTAGCTAAGAAAACATATGAATTATTGAAAAGTACTTGGTCTCGAATCCTTTATAGTTGCACATCGGTGTTCTAAAACCATCCCAGTCCAGTCCCTTGAGCAATTAGGACAGAAAGTTGTATGCACGATGGCTAAAGCTAATAAAAAATCTGTATATACTAAAGTAGGTGGTCTTCCATCCTGTTTTTGCCTATGTCAGTAGGTACTCCGGAGTTAGATTCAGTGGGGGTGGGACAGCGGTGCAGTTCCTTGGTATAGTTGGTGGGCTTGTTTGCTTGTTAAAAACTTGCATTATAGAAGTATTTAATATGCATTAATTACATGTCGTGTTTTTTCCCCTCCCACAGCCATCTTGTTTGAATGTGTCCAAACAATTTATACAATTCATCCCAAATCTGAACTACTTGAAAAGGCTGCCAAGTGCATTGGAAAATTTGTTTTGTCACCTAAAATTAATTTGAAATACTTAGGTAAGGATACCTGATTTCACTAAGATGTTTTTGATTTGATCATAGTAGTATACATTTTCTTATATCATTTCCAATCACTTATATTCTAGGTTTAAAGGCTCTGACCTACGTTATCCAGCAGGATCCTAATCTGGCACTTCAGCACCAGATGACAATAATTGAATGTCTGGACCATCCAGATCCCATTATTAAAAGGGAGGTCAGTGAATTTTTGGACTTCAAAAATTAAGTTATTTTTTAAGGTGGATGATAGGGTTTCTAAAATGAGCTGTATAAAAGGTGTATTATGTCTCAGTTATTGTGAGAGAGCAGTTATGAACAATACTAAAGTGACAAGTTGTGTAGATAAGCAGTGTATTTCATTTAAGACTTGTCAAATACAGTTGCTTAATTTGGCATCATACTAAAGTGTTTCTGTTTGCCTGCATCCTTCTTTGAGTCATCAGAACCAATTAAATATATCTTTTTGATTTCTGTTTCAGACTTTAGAGCTTCTCTATAGAATTACAAATGGACAGAATGTAATTGTCATAGTTCAGAAGATGCTTGACTACTTAAAAGAAAGCAAGGAAGAATATGCTATCATCAGCTTAGTTGGCAAAATAGCAGAACTAGCTGAGAAATATCCTTTTATTTTTCTGAACTAGCTGAGAAATATCCTTTTATTTTTCTGAAGCTTTGGAATCAGAGCTCAGGTAAATGTAGCGTTTTTACCTTTCAAAGCATCTTTCATTTATGATCTTTGGAAGTAAGTATTACAGCTGTGCTTTCCACTCTTTCCAAATGCGAAAAAAATATGCAAAAAAAAAAAGTGCATACAAAAATGACCATGGTGTTTCTTGTATTTCACTGAGAGAAAGTAATCGCACTCAAAATGCTTTATTTAGGCTTTGGAGTTTAGCATTAAAACTTTGTGTTTTCTAAATTAAAACTTTGAAGTCTTACACTGCTGCATGGAGAGAGATGCCTCGGCGCTACATTGAGCGCTGTTCTGTAATTGTGGGCATGATCTTCCTATCGGAGAACTCTTTGTTGGTGTACAGCTTTATTTGTATGCAAATGTGTTATTCTTAAAAGAAAAGATTATTTAACTATGCCAAAAAGGTGAAAGCGATGATTAGGCATTTGGCACATGGTGGACATTGTTGTTAGAATTGCCATTGCCTGATTTTCTGTGTTCTTGTCTGATAATGTGAGTTGTGAGCTCTTTGTAACAAGAGAGCTACCTTACCATCCTATTTGTACACTGCTTGGCGCAGATGTAGTGTACCAAAAAGGCTGTGTTGTCATGCAGTATGCAAAAATAAGGCAGTAATACTAATGTTTCTGTACTGTTGAAAATTTCCATTCAGTAAGTGTGCATTTTCAGGATTTATTTGAGGGAAAGCAGAAGCTAACCTCCAAAGTTAGCAAAGGCCGATCAAATTTTAAATATATAAAAAAAGCAGTGTTGCTTTCTGTGGAGTACTTCAAAATGTTTATTGGTTTTCAGTAAATCAACAGTGAAACACTGCTGAAAAGAACAGATTAGTCTATCAGTGGTCAAGTGATACTGGGTAAACAAACACAAAAGATCATGCTGGAAAGCTAGCACGGAACAAGTGTGAACTTAAAATACAGTAGGACAGGTTTTCAGAGCTAAACCCTTGTGGGAATGTCGTTGTTCCTACTGCGTGAAGTCTGCTTATTCTCCACTCTAACATTTGTTCATGCACAACTTAAGATGTGCAAGATTGGCAAGCCAGCAAGTTGCACATAATGCATAGCTGTTAAGTTCATGTGCGAGCTTTTTCTACAGGGCAGTAATTTAAGACCACCAGTTTTCATGAAATTTACAGGAAACACTTTACAAAAGATACAGGAATATTTCCTCTTCAGTTAGATTGAGCTGATACTTGACCATCAGGACCCCAACTTATTGGAGAGAGCAAGATGGACAGCTTATTTGTGGAAAACTTGTTTCCTTAGGAAACGCACTAAGAAAGAAAGAAAAAGTTATGCCGTAGCACTTCATTCCTTAACATCTGGACAGGTATGCCCCTGACAATGAGTGGTTCATCCAAACAATGAATGCCGTGTTTTCAGTTGGAGGTGATGTTGTGCATCCTGATATCCCAAACAACTTTCTGAGGCTGTTGGCTGAAGGTGAGATACCCCCTGAATGCTCTGAAGAATTAGATGCGTTCCTTAATCTTCTGTTTTTTTTTTTCTTAAATGCACTTTGAAATATTTCATGGGAGGTGTTACTTATATTTCAGTCAAAATATGTATTGTTTTCTATCTAGGATTTGATGATGGAAAAGAAGATGATCAGCTACGGATATATGCAGTACAGTCTTATTTGGCATTACTTGAAGAGGAAGACGCCTTGTATCCACAGAAATTCCTTCAAGTTATGAGTTGGGTAAGGTACACACATGGTCAAAATTGAATACACAGATATGAGGAAACTGTCAAAGGTGGTGATGTTTTTAATAAATATTTTAATCTTTTATTTTCAGCTATGAATATTCTGTTTTTACTTGAAGTCAAATCACATGCTGCAATCTGGTTTTTTTAGTGATCTCCTTTGGTGCCCGAGGACTGCTTAGCTTGTCATAGTTTGTGGAAAAGCTGACTTGCTCCCTTTAGGGCAGGTGACTATTGCTATAGCTTAGCAGCCACATGAATCTCGCTGTGTGCTGAGAGCCTTTCTGTCTTCATCAGAATTAGGCCAGATGTGGCTGTCAAATGCACTTTTAGCCTTGCAGGCCAAGTGCTATGCTACTATTGTCTGGCTCCTGGGTCAGCTTCAGCTTCCACCCAAGGAAGAGGCTGCAGTATGAGCAAATCATGTTTTGTAAGGACCTAATTGCTATGTTTAGCTTTGTTTTTAAGAGCTATTTGATTTTTAAGAAGCTGAAAGTTAGAGTCTGCTGAGGTAAACACAAAGATCGTTTCAAGCCTTTGACATTTAAAATAGTAAAGAAATAATTTAGAACATGTTTAAACAATAGTTTTTTGAATGTGAGGTGGATTTTATTGTGTTGTTATTTAGTACTGCATTCTGATTTCAAAACTAAAAGCACTGCTCAGTGTGACTAAATGCATATTTTGTCTGTTCTTTGTGAATAGGTATTGGGGGAGTATTCCAGCCTTGTTACAGATGTTGATCCGGAAGTTATTTTGACAAAGCTGCACAGCCTGCTGAAGAAGACTTTTGTTACTCCTGAAACTAAAGTGTGGATAATGGCTGCAGTCACCAAGACAGCATCACGTACCTCTTGTTCTAAAACAGTTGACAAACTAATCCAAGAATTTAGCAATTCTCTAGATACCTGCATGAGACAATATGCCTTTGAATTGAAGCATCTGTGTGAAGACAAAGCACTGATGAAAAAGTTGCTTCCATTTGATGCTAGTTGCAATGACATGGTGGTAAGGCAGCTGCAATGTGTGTTCTTCATGACCTTCTGTAGTTCAGGCAGTTGAATATTTTGGTAAGAAGTGTTGTCAGAATGAATGACATTTGGCACTTGTGACTGGTGCCAGTCTTTAGTTTGTGTAAAGTGAGTTTTCAGAAACATACTTTTCCAGGCATATGGGATGAATCATATTGTTCTGTACTGAAAGATAAAGAGCCATAGTGTTCAGTTACTAAGCTGGGGTAGCTTTTAACAAAATTCTGATTTCAAACACTGATTTATTTTTTTGTTGTCGTCTCTCATTTTTAAAGACAAATTAGGCCTGCTTTAGTGATGTGTTACTTTTAGTTCAAAGGGTTTGCTTCCTATTTAGAAACTACTGATCTCTGCACTGAAATGTCCCTAATAAATGATGGAAAACAGTATTGATGAGGTTTTTGAATTTGTTTTTTTTTTTCTTAATTCAGTGTTTTCATATAACAGTAGGATCAACTATTTTGGGAAAACTCTACTCTGCTTTTTTTTATTGTTTAGACAAAAAAAACCAATAGTGGAAGAGTTAATTTAAGTTGCAGATCTTTAGCTCAGTCTGTTTCAACATACACGCTAAACAATTTCTGTTAATACAGCAGCTTTAGTGGTAGGTGTGGGAGATGTGAGACACAAGATCCCGATTTGTTGATAAGACACAATATTTTTCTGGTAACATCAGGCTCATGTATAGAAAACATTTTTATTGCTTTCTCACTTTTCTTAATTCTCTGTAGGTAGATGCTTCCTTATCTTTTCTGGATGGGTTTGTGGCTGAGGGACTTGGTCGTGGTGCAGCACCATATAAGCCTCATCACCAGAGACAAGAGGAGAAACTTTCTCAGGGAAAAGGTGACTGTTAGTTTGCTGCATTTATTAAGTAGCTGGTAAATTACCTGATAAGTATTAACAAACAATCCAAATGTACTGTTAATCTTATTTCTTAAAGTAATGTTATCTCAATGCATCTCTTCTCTCTAGACTTAGCTAAGCTGAACTTAGATTTTAGTTCCGTGTCTGTCTAGCTGGTATGTGTAACTGTTCATTTATCGTGGGTTGCTGTACTGCAGAGGAGAAAGTTTTACTATAATCTCTGCTGGTCTATGGGCTTTGAAATTTGTGGGGTTTATTCAAATGAAAGCAAAGGATTCCTAACTTTACTATTCTGAGCATGTAGTCTTGTCTGGAATTATAGTTCGCAGTAATAACCATTGTGAGTTTATTTTATGACACAAATCTTACATTTTGTACCCAGTGTAAATACAGTTAAGACAGCAGTATGTGATTTTATTTGTTTAAAAATACCCCAAAACTTTACCTATAGTCCATTTTTTTATTTTTACTTTTTTTTTTCCATAGAAGTACTCATTTACTTTATTATAGCCAGTCACAAAAGGATTTCTTTTAGACGCTTCTGAATGATCCACTTTGAGGTTGCAAAACTTTTCTGAAACATTTCTCAATGTTACTGTTGAGGAATTAGAAAAATGAGTCCTGTACATTGCATTATTACAATTAAATTATTATTTTTAAAAGAAGATTTTGACTATGCAGGTTAATGGATACAAAAAATAATACTGCCATTTGCTTGCATGTGTAGCTTGGCAGGATTTAACACTTTTCTGAGAGAATTATAAATTGAGAGTATTCCATCTACAGCCTCCACTTTAAGTCTGCTAGAAAATTCAAAACTTTGGTGGAGAAATGTTGAAACTGGATATTCTATACTGTTTTTTTCATGCATATAAAGCCCAGTGAGGGATACAATCTGCTGCATGTCAGGTTGAGTTCATAATAGCGCTTCATACAGGGGTGTTGAGAACAAAATTAGTGGTCTTTACTGCTGAAGAACATCTGTTTAGCACTGTGGTGTTTGCAGTATTCTTAGAATAATGGCAGGGAAGCCATTATGAAATGCCATTTTTTCTGAGTAATCACACGTATTGATTAGCATCTTCCACTGGCTCATAAATATTCTGGAAGATAACATATAGGTGAGGGAGAATATTCAGAAATATTCTAGAAGGGGAGTCCACTGAGTTTATTGAAATGATTTCTTTATAGATAAGTAAATTTATGGCTTGGTAGAGTTTGAATATCTTTATGTGGATGCATGTGGATGCCGTTTATCAAAAGGCCCTTGGATCTCCATTCCTTCTTGCTTTGTTATGGGACAGGACACTTCCTTAGCACTACCTCCTCCTTTATCAGGAGACTTCTCTCATTCCAGATGCCCGACAGCTTTGCCCTGCTCCTTCGCATTGCTGGGAAGAAGAAAAGTGTAGGGCTGGGGTGGAGATAAGGAGAATGGACTGTACCTCTTAATAGTTCCAGGGCTGCAAAGGACAGTCTGCAGTCTGCTTCATATGTAACAGTGACTGTTTATGTTGCAGTCCAAAACGATGTTTAGAAGCTCTTCAAACTACATTTTGATTCATAAAGCGTAGTTAAGGTGGCTGGTTCTGAGTCCTGGTTTGCAAGTCTTAGTGCAAGTGATTTATCACCCAAGGTTTCGAGTTGCAAAGCAGACAGTGATATGTGGACATAATGCTGTGGACTTAAAATGTTGCTTGGGCTCATGAACAGATTGGAAAGCTCACTTACGTAGATCCAATGCAGTACGTCTCTCTACAAATACTAAGCATTTGCAGATATTTTAGTGATACACTGTTAAGTCACTATTTCTTCTTAATTTCAGTATTTAAAACCAGATACCAAATGAATACATGTTTTGGATAAATCCTCTGTGTGTCTAAACTTATTTGAGAACAGAAACATCCAGTTTTAATGATAGCATCCTGAATGGGAAGTTTGCGAAGTGCAACAGTACAGCATATCTATTTTCAGAAAATAGTCTTGTTTCTTACCTTTTTATGCCTCACTGTAATGTCAAGATTCTGTCTGTCTTGCAGCTCTGAATTTTGAACCTTATGGATTGTCATTTGCTTCAAGTGTGTCCTCATCTGGCATCACCGGCAGACAGTCCCCCACTGGTTTATCTTTTGGTTCTGACACATCTGGTAATAGTGCTGAGACGGGGCATAAAGAGTGAGTTAATTTGTGTTTGGAATGTCTGTTTAAGCTTCTGGTCTTGTCAGCATCATGTGTCTTTGCCTCTTTAGTACATGAAACTGAAAAGAATACAGCTGATTTTGGAAACCTTTGTTATGTAATGACAGGATGGCATCTTCTTTGAAATAATTATAAAGAAAGCTAATGCAGTTGGACTGTTTTTTCACTTTCTTCACAAAGTACAAATTAATTGATAGTTAATGCAGTAAAATTGGGGACAGGATTACCTGGTGATTACAGGATTAAGTATTTATTTTTTTCCTCTAGCTTCTTTCTTTTCCTTATAGGCTATGCTTACGTTTTACGGACTTGCAATAATGTGCCTTTTAAGGAAACTTTTTAAGATAAAAGTGAGGCTAAGATTTGCAGTGTAAGATACTTCTTAAGTTTTAGAACACTACAAATAAATTCCATATCCATTGTTTCATACAAATTAACTTCATTTGTACTTTAGTAAATTGGTATGCAGAAAACCTTGGAAGCTTTTTCAGATTCTTTAACCAGATTGTGTAAGAAAGTTTGAGTGAGACTTTTATGTGCAGGACTTGCAGCATTTAGCCTGTGTCTGTTGAATTAACTTCTGCTGGAGTTCAGGCTGTCTGAGAACACGTACGCTTTTCATAAGAAATAAAAATGCTTTCGAGGTCTCTTCTTATTTTCAGTCTCTAACTTAAATTTTTTTTTTTTTTAAGGAATCAGCAATAGAAATAATTAAATATTACTTAAGGATTCCCAGAATCTTTCGTCTGGGAGAAAAAAAGCTAGATATCATGTTGTTTGTATTCACTTTTAAAAAATTATTCAAATAGATTATAGATGTCATCTGAAACTCTAAATGGAATTGGCAAACACAGTCTACTACTGGCTGCAGGTGACTAATGCTGACTTGGCCTCGATCTATATTTAGGACTATATAGACTAGTCCAAGTTTGCATTTGTGGGGTGTTTTAAAAGCGATGAATGACATTGCTAACATAGAACTTCACGCAGATGCAAAAGTGTTAATTTATATTCCCCTGCTCGCTGCGTATATCAAAGTAACCAAGTTGTGAATGGTGTTTAGAGTGTTGGCATGTTTTTATGAACGCGATGTTCATACGGTTGATCCTGCTTTGTTTTGGTGGCCTTTTTAGGACAAATACTCTGAAACTTGAGGGAGTACGCAAGCTATGGGGAAAAGAAGGCTATCTTCCAAAGAAAGAAAACAAAGTAGGGAAAGAAAATGAGCCACAAACTGTTTCTTGTGGCAGCATATTAGCAGGACAGGTGGGTGATCCACCTGCATCACGCTCTGATCAAGTTGCCAGCCTCTCCGAGGAAGATAAAGAGAAGCAGCAGTTAGCATCAACCTTGTTTGTTGGGCTAGGATCAAATGCTGGTGTCAGTCTGGTAAGTGGCTCTTTTGAGACTTACCAGTTTAAAGTTTGTATATTGCCTTATTTACAATTGCAGATATTTATATGTAAGTGGAGGTCAAATTAGTGTTGTGGTAAAACAAGGCAAAAAAAACCCCCGAGTCACTGAAAAACTATTGAAAATTACTTTTGTAATCTGATAATTTGTTAAGAACCTGAAATGGGTTGGGTATTACTTGATCGAGCAACCTCTGGAGCGGACCTGATTCAGTAATTAGAACTTCCCTCTCTTTACATGTTGCGCTTCAAGTTTTAGCCTGTTTTACATAACTGTTCCTTGACCCAACTTTGCAGAGCTGTTGGCGTTCGTTTGGTAGCGAGGCTAGAGTTTGATGGCCGTTTGTCAAGACCATTTTTTATTTTTGTGTGGTAATATGCAGAATGCTAAAGAATTCATTGTTAGGTAATCTTTTTAAGACCGGCATTATCATATTAGCCAACTCAAATCATGGTGTTTATCACTGGTTTAACCAGAAAATGTTTAGCTGTGCTTGCTTTTTAATATTTAAGCTTTTAGTTTGTTTTAGAGAACCTTGAATCATTCTTGCGTTACAGGCTAATCCAATACCCTGTAAGAAATACAACAAAAGCCCGTTACTGGATCCACTAAAACGTTTGGAATCTATTTGTTACCTGAATTTATTCCTTGGTCATTATTTGTCTTTGCTCACTCTTTTTTGTGCTGTCAACAGTAACACAGATGGTTGATAGAAACTTCCCCACACGTTTGTTTTTTTTTTTTTCCTTTTTACTTTTCAGATGGGGAAAGCGGACACAGCTACTCAGAAGTTCAAAAGGAAATCAAAGATAAATGAAACCCAAATCAGTGAGGAGGTGTCAGACTTCCAGAATAGAGCTGCTTCAGATTTTGGTCCCTTACTTGATACAGTACCTATTAACACAGAAGACTCTGAGGGAGATATACACACAAGGTTAAGGAAAGCCTCCCTGTGTTCTTCCGATATTGTAGAAGATAATTTATCACTCGAAACACCTCAGTCCCTAAAAAAATCTGGGCTGGATGACAGACTTTCAGATAGTAGGCTGTCACAATCATCTTTGTTTGCTGATAGTAATATTGAAATTCTTCAGCCTTCTCCAAGTGCTCAATGTGAAAGTGCCAGTAAAACACCGTGGGTCCCTTCCTTACCAGATGAGCTAGAAGAGCTCGCTCACTCTGACGTAGTGGAACTTTGTCAGAGTGATGCCGTAGCTCTGTATTTATGTAAGGTGTGGACAGATGACTCTCTGTTGCTCACTGTTTTTGTTTCAAATAAAACCACTTCTGCACTTCATGCTGTGACCTTAGTGTTTGAAGAAACAGAACATTTTCAGGTAAGAAACTTTGTTTCCATTGTATTTCAAATTCCCTGGGAACTTCTGTTTTGCTTACGTTTGTGTACAATGTTTGTTTTAATGTCACAGCTGTGCCTTTTTGCCAAAGCATTTCCTTAAAACCTGTGGTATGGCTATTACACATGTCAAAGAAATTTCAATACTAAACTTAGTGTCATTTAATAGAAAAGTGAACATCTCACTTATTAATTCACCTTGGTTTCGTTTCCTACTGCTTGCCTCCGTATAACAAATCCATATGACTTTTCAGTTCTGAATTCAGCTTCTTCCTGGTGTCTGACTGAATGCAAACCTAACTAGTCGTACTCAGAGTGCCAAAGGAATCACTGTGTAACTTTTGTCTGAGTGTGGCTATTAGGTGTGTGCATTTATTTGTATTTATCTGATAGGCAGACATGACGCTGTTTCTTCCTTCACATAAAAGTGTGTAAGCGTGCTTCAAGTTTTTGGTTTTGTGGTGTCCTTTAAAGACACGGGTCATATTTCATTCTTGTTCTCCTGCATTCAGTTGATGTTGGAGAGGAGTTGCCCAGTGTGTGTGTGGGCGGGGTTTGACGTTGGATACATCTAGGATTTAACTATAGTTGGTAAAAGCATGTGATGTCTTGATTTAAATGTCAGTTAACTAATTGGAAAGCTATTTAGGAATTGCCTATCAGCATGACTATCCACAGATTTTGCTGAAAGAAGCACGGAATTATGAAACCTTGGAGACACTCAGCAAGTGGTAACTGGACAAAGAATTAAGCAGAATGTTTCTTTTAGAAGTGACTTACTCAAGGAACTGCTAATTGGTTATGAAGTCTCCTACCTTCCCATTTCTGGCTTGAATCAAACCTGTCATGGCATTGATAGAAAACGAGCATCTCATGTCTAGTTTTTCCTTCTGTTTCATTTAAGCTTCTACATAGACCGCTACCACAGATAGAATCTGTGTTACCAGTTTGTTTGAAGAGGCTGGGGACTGCTGAGTAATCTTGAAATCATCTTTGTTATTGGGGATGATTTCTCAACTTCTTGCTTTTAGTATATAGCTTGGGGTATATTGCAGTGTTGCTTGCCCTTGTATATTAGTTTATTTTCGGACTGAACTACAGAATTCAGGTTCTTGGCCATCAGTTCTCTGTCTCTCTGAGCAATCATTCGGGGGGGAAGCCAATTGGCAGAAAGAGATTAATTTCTCCAGTGGTTTAATTCTAACTAGAGCTTTTGTAGATGTTAATGATTGATTTATCCTTAGTGAGAGCTGAGAAATGGTAGCTCTGTTCACTTGCCAAATAGTCAAAGAAAAATCCATTGAAATAAGTCATTGACGCAATTTTATAGCTGTATCTTAGCCACTTACACAACTTGACAGCAAGACTTATATTCTGTATTCCTTTTAAATAATTGTATAGATTTTGGAGAGTCCCACCTATCAGTTTCCTGTAATTGAAGCTCAAAGTGTGGAACGTTGTCAGAAATGCATGTGGATGGACAAAATCTGTACACAGGGAATTCTTTCTGGCTCTGTTAATTACCAGTCAGAAATGGAAACTCATCTTGACTTTTCAATACCTGTATCGTTGTTGGACTTCATCAGGTAAATAAAATAAGCTGCAGTTTTTAAAAAATGCAGCATTTTTACCTAAGTATTAGACAAGGGCAGGATGATTTGGGTATTGATTGTGAAAATATAAGGCTTCATCTTGAGCAGCTAATTTTAATTTAAGATGACTGTTGAAGAGTGAATGGTTATTTGCACACTTATTTCGGTGAGAATATTGACAGTAGCTGCAGGTTAGCATAGTCTTGAACTACAGAATGCACCTCTGAGGAGGCTAACAGAACTGAGTGAAGAGAAGGCCATGCCCTTTTAAAATAGGGCGTAATATAAATGTGTCAAAATGAAATAAGTGATTTGAGTACAGGGACCCATACATGATAAGAAAAGGCTGACAGCTTTTGCAGGGGGAGAAGAAAGCTCATTCTGTTAATTTTTGAAGACTGCATTTATTTGGGGAGTAAAAAAAAATAATAAAATTGCAAATGTTCTTTTTCCAATAGACTTAACTCTTTTATAGTGAAATCCACCTTATTTTCTATAATGAAGTCTACCTCTCATTCAGCTTGTTTTGTCTCTTTCAATGGGCAAATATCTCAAGGCCGTTCACTTTGGTCTTGTATTTAAATGGAATAACGCATTTCTTAAAATTTAAAAATGTAAAGCAAGGAATAGAAACTGTTTTTAAATGGTAAGCTAGGAAGAGGAGGGCTTTGTTTAAACTTATTGCTTGCTGTATTGTCCATTTGCTTCCAGATACAATTTTTTTGAGAGACCAAATATATTCTGAATAATGTGTCTTATTTCACTAAGACATGCGGTGAACTTACTTTTTAGGCCAATGGAAATGACTACAGAAGACTTTGGGAAGCTGTGGTTGTCCCTTTCCAATGATGTGAAACAGAACATAAAAATGGCATCTCAAGATTCCCTTTCAGTAGCTGTGAATACCCTGCAACAGAAGCTGAAACTCCATATAGTTGACATTATAGGTGAGTGAAAGTACACTGTAAGGTTGCTTACAACCTATAATTCTTCCCAGGAAAATAAATGCATGGAAGCAGGTATCTTACAGTTTAAGGCAGGGAATGTTTAAGAGCATAGTAAACACAGGCGTGTTGTCCTGTGGACTTTATTTGCCTTACTCGGGGGGGTCTATGAAGATTGATGTGAAGGTATAAGTGTACAGCAAGTGGTAGATTTTACAAGGGTGCAAGCTTGTGCTCTGAAGAGTTTTGAACAGGATAAAAAAAAAAGGCAATGAAGCTGTACGACAAATATGAAGCTGGGATTGCAGGCAAGAGGCATGGTTTTTGGTGACCTGTTAGGGGAGCAGGGGTAAGAGTAGGAGAGAACAGCAGAAACGGAGTTTGAGAGAAGGATTTTTTTTTTTTTTGTGAACTGTACTGTAGCTGTTGTTAATTGTTACTCCATTTGTTTTCTGTGGCCTCTGTTTTAAGGCAATGAGGGAATACTGGCATGCCAGCTCCTTCCATCTGTGCCCTGTCTGCTGCACTGTCGCACTCACTCAGGGATGCTGGCGTTGTGGTTCAGATCGCCTTGTTCCGCCCTTCCAGATGGTTTGCTTTATCAGTGTCAAAAGGTGATGGAGGAATCCTAATAACAATAGTGCCTGCCTTCATCTATTTGCTGTGTGAAAAGCAAATCAGAATTCATACAGTTGCACAGACAATTACCAAAGCTAAATTAAGATCCTGCTTCTCGGAAGTATTACAAGTTTTCTTCCAGCTCGTGTATGTCATAGTGGACTTGTGGGGGAAGAATGATGACCTAAGTTATGCCTGCAAAAACATGCTCAGGACTGTACAGTGACTAACAAGCAATTCATTAAAGTATTATTACCTGTTTAAGTGAAATGTATATTTCTTAATTTTGTTGTAAATGACCGAAAGTATTTATTTTTATTATGCAGCTTTTATAGATGCCAACAATTATTCCTCACGGCAAATACTTAAATATTATTTTAAAGAAAACATCTCCATTACGGGGTCAGGCTTGATCGGTTATCAGGATCATCTAATTTTATTTTGATATTTTTTCTAAAGCTATTTTTAAGCACTGCTGACAACGAGCGCCGTATTGGTGGTTGTATAAAGTAACTTATATAGCAACAAATGCATGTTTTGAAAATAGTTGAAAGGTTTTAGCGATCAGCACACTTCCTGTGGTCTTTGATGTTTACTGTTTAAGAGGTGACATCTAAATAGGTTTTTGCTAGGAGGCAAGCCTGTGAAATTGGATTGAAGCACCTCCGGGGGGATGATCTAAGGCCCTTCAGGTTAGTTCCTGTCTGCAGTTCTTCCTGCCTCACGTTTCAGCCACGTTCCCTTTCCTTAGGGGTCTGTGACAGTCACTGGGTGTCGATGCACATCCAAGGACAGGTTTCACGTGGATCAAGTCCGCGATGACTGAGCTGGGGGTAGCTGGCTGTGGACATGCTGGCCAGTTGGTACTTGGCTAGTGGACATCTTCATTGCTTTCCAGTCAATCCTATAAATTTGGCCAATCTCTCCTCCATGTGAATTTTCACAGACAGAAACCTTCATTTATTTTTACTTCTCATTATTTATAGCCTCAGTTGACTTGCACAGATGTGACTGTATTGTGTGTGCACGGCCAGGAACTGCAGTAAGACATAAAAATCTAAATCAGAGCAACATACGTGATGAATGTGTCTGTCTAGATTGTCTCCTTTTTTTCCTGAAATAGCCTCACAGTCTTGAAAATCCAGCAATCTTAATTTATTTAGATGCTAAATGAAAACTTTAATGCTGTTTATTATTTATAACTGGTTGTGTTTTTTATTTAAAAACATCAAAGATTGTCCGCACGATTCAGACATGGTATAGATGGATTCTACAGTGGAATTCCCTCCTTTGTGTGTTTAATATTAACAAGGAAAGTCTTTGTTATTTCAATGTTACTGATTCTCACCTGATAAGCACTGGTTGTAAAGGAAAATAAAGTATTGTTACTCTGCTAATGGTTTGGTAAATGTTCATGAAATCATCATAAGAATGCAAATGCGCTGATAGCTTTTTTTTCTGGTTGGTGTTTTTTTTTTATGTCAAGCCACTTCTGTTTATCACAAGTACAATCATATAAGCAAAGCTCCTTTTTTATTGCTGTTTCAGTACCCTCTTACTGAGGAATTCCAAGTGCACTGAACCTGTAAATATACTTAATGTTCTGCATACTTTAATGTTTACCTGGCACTTCAGGACAGTTCATATAAATGAAACTGATTTATAGTGGAATAATTTCCAGCAAACTACTTCCCTGCTGGTAAATCAGACTTCTGTTATGCAATTGGACTTTTGTAATCATATGAACTATAACAGAAGTATCTGGTTTTGGCCTATGCATTTAAACCATTTCAGCAATGAGATGTTCAATGTCCTAGTGTCAAAAAAGAACAGCAGAAGACAGTAACACCTTCTGTTGTTCATGTAAGGTTCTTTATAACCTTTTTCTCCACAGGAATACTGTATGTAAGCTGTCAATATGCAGATTCAAAGGGCTTTATGGTAACATTACACAAAGGGGTTTGCAGGGAGTTGTATCTGGGTCAGTCTTCATTTTCAGATTGCCCAGCAAACATTTTTCTTAATCTGTCACCATCTTTGCCTTTCTTGTAGTTTAATAAAATTCAATTTTATTTAAAAAAAAAGAAAATTAGCTTGATACTTGTTAAATAGTCTTTGCTACCTCATGTAGCAGTGTTTCTGCATATTAAGAACTAGGTTCTATTTTGTTTCTCTTTGCATCTGAACAGTGATGAAGCACGTAATGCTGCAGAAGTCTCGAATCCATTGGTGATTTAAATGTCCTGTGTCTCAGCTGGAGGCATAAAAAGAGTGAGAGTACACCTGAGATCTTTTGAACAGCATTCTGTGTGCCAGCTCACATTATCCAATACTCCTTTTGCAATACTGCCAGATTATTGGGATTTGGTTTTAGACATCACAGGAGACTTTGGGGTCTCTTGTTAATCATAGTTGACAGCAATAGTGTTTTGGGTTTTTTGTTTTGGGTGTTTTGTTGTGTTTTTTTTTTAAGTCCAATCCTAACATAACACACTATTTGCTGTAGTATTGAGAAGGAGTTTGGGAAGTTTGACATAATTGCTGAATTGAAGGTGGTCGCAGCCCCGATGGAAATCGTGAGGCTGTTCTGTGTGGGGTGGCTGTTGCTGTGTACCCAGAGGGCATGCTGCACTGCGGTTCTGGCGGATGGAGGGAGTTTAGGCCCTCAAGAACCTCAGCAATTCAGTGCTGGGAGTCCCTCTGATCTTCATCCATCATCCAGTTGTTGCTAAAATGAAATACAGCTGCGTAAGTAATTATCCAAAGGAATAGTCTTTCATCTAGTTCTGTACTGAAAATCCTTTAGCAAATATCTTCATCTTCTGTGGTGTTGCCATTTACTTTTCTTTGTGACTTGCAAGGATTAACCAACCTGTTCTCAGGGAAAGGGCAAGAAGGTGCACAGAAGTAGGCTAGAAGGAAGAGAGCATGTAATCCCGTTAGCACGAAGAAGCCTGCTCTCAAGAGGCAGCCAGAGGCCAGTCAGAGTATGTACTGACCTTTCTGAACTGGCAGGTTAACAGCGTTTTGGACCAAAACCCTACGTACCTGGAGATGCCACTGTTTTACTGCACTGTGCCATGGGCAACTTGGAGTTCTGGACATTTTGGAGTCAACAGATAAGCGATTGTATTGGATCCGTATTTCAACTATTTTGTCAGGTTCTCCCCCTTACCCCAAATATTTTCAGATATTTTTACTGATACAAATACTTCGGTAGGAAAATTGGTGGACGTGCACCATGGCAGTATGGTGCAGTATGTTCTCCTAAACACAGATCACATCTCCCATGGTGTTATATTGCTTGCTCCTGGGTGTTCCCAACCCCTTCTCATCCTGTAAGGACTAGAGGGAATAAATTTGTGTAATGAATGGCGCTATCTTGAGATTTTCCTGTGCTTGCAAGCAGTTCATAAATGATACTGCCTGATGGTTTCTAAATACTGAAAAGGTGGTTACCACCTATAGATCCCACTAGTGGTTTTTCAGCATAAAAAGCTGTATTATTTCTTCTGTGTGGATAAGACTATGCATGGTCTTTCTGTCACTGAAATATGTAAAACTGGAAGTAGACCTGCTTAAGTCATCCAGTGAAGACTTGCTTTTGCATTTCTGTTCCTGTGATAAGAGTTAATCGTGCTTTACCTCTTGGTTCTCATCAGGGTGGGGTATTTATATGCCTTTCTGTGAGGATGTGTCTCCACCACAAATAAGATGACGTGTTCAGTGCGATGTGCTCTTCTGTGGTACACGTACAATTTCCTTAGGATGCCAGAAATGGTCACTCCCTTGAGTTTCTTGAACATTAACATTTCTCTCTTTTTAACTTTATTACATCAAGCTGGCAGTGATGAAGCAAAGAATATTGTGTCCTGCCATGATATGATTCATAAAATGAACCTGTCAGCCATGTTTTACCAGCAGCGTGGCTCAAAACACCACTTACGAAGATTGCTTTAAACCTTTATTTTAAGGTAGTTGGCAGTTTTCTCTTTGTGCCAATCTTTAATTGCTTCCAGGATAATTGCCGTCTGAGTTGTTTGCAAATCCTGAGCTCTTTCAGCCAAAACAGTTTGCCTTTTCTGGGAATAAGGATAGGAGAATATATGCTTGCACTTAAAACATTCTGGTAGGTTCTAGCATGGAAGTGTTTAGGGCAGGGATAGGAAATCTGTCAGGGACGTGTCTTCTGTCTAACTTAAATCATGTCTAGCTAAACTGAGCTAAATACATCATGGAAAACTTGCAAGAAGGTGCTTGGTAGAGAGCTAGACTGTGGCGTGTTACATCTGCTGTGGCGCAGAACAGGCTGCCCGTCTGCCTCCAGGCACCGCGCCGGCTGTGCTGGGCGAGAGGCTGGTACCCTGGGGTAAGAAGCTTGTGCCGTTTCCTCCGCGTGGCCCTTGAGGGAGTTTCTGAGCCCGGTGACTGAACCCCACCGCTAACCACCCTGAGCCACCACCGTTTGTGAGCTCAAGCGCTCGAGACCTTTTGTGGAAAAACAGAACTTTCCTTTGCTGCTGGCACGTGTTTGTGTTGCGTGTGTGTCGCGCAACAGAACTGCGGATTTCCAGTTTTCTTTTAAACCCATAAACTGTCCGTCTACCAACCTCCTACCGCCACAAAATCTGGTCATCAAAGAACATTAAGGTCGCAAAGCTGAAGGTGAGAAAACTTAGATTACATGAATTCCCTCCTCTTATTCTTAATTTCAGTTTACGTTGGATGGCAGAATAAATAAATGAAAAGGAAACAAAAAGGGCAGTAATCACACATTTTTAATCCACAAATATGATAATAGATCATATACTTAAGGTGACCTGAACATTGCCCGTATTTTAGCAATGTTATTACATACCAAGCTACAAGTACAAAAGTAAACAATGAATATACAGTATATGCAAGTATGAGAAATACTTGAAAACATTCTCTTTCCTTAAGGCTACTCAGATTTATAAATAAAACAACAGATGTTCAGCTGGTTTGTCTAAAATACCAGAATATGAATATTGATACTTGCAACACACAAAAAGAAAGTCACAGACACAGGATATCCCTTTCCTTTGGACATCTTGAATGTTGAATAATCTCTTTTTTTTTTTTTTTTTTTTTTCTGGCTTTAAAAAAAGAACTTAAATTTGTTTGCCACAAGTGAAACAAACACGCAGAATCTGACGTGCGCACTGGGACAGGAGCGTTGGATACCATAAATACTGTTCAAAAGCATCAATTGACAAGTATGTGCTTGGAAAAATGCAACTAATGGTGCCTGTAAATATGGCTCTGCAAATGGCTGAACTTGAGACCTCAAATGTTGGTATTTCATTACCGTGCTGCCTTGCAAAGGAATTGTCCACCTTCATTGCTACTAAATATACGTTTTTATGGTTAAAGGAAATGTGTGAGGAAAATTCCATTGTTACAGACGGCTCTGGTAATGTCTTGTGCTGCCATTTTTACTGTGCTCCAAAATGAGTTCTCCTGGGAACAGATAAAAATCCATCTAGCGCAGCCCTAGTGAATACGTGCTCTGGGTATGTGTATTCTCAACCCTGTAAGGGCGTGATGGGCGAAACTGTTGTTGCAAGAGAGACAATATAGTTATTCTGGGGTGAGGAAAGAAGAAGAAGAAGAAAACTTTGAAGAGTTTTCTCTACCACCATAGTATTTCAGAGTTTAAATGAGAAACATAAATTTTTCTTATCCTGAAGTAATGGGTGATAATACTGGAAGTCTTCCTTAGAGAGGAATGGCTTTTAAATATATTTTATTGTCTTTGTCAATTTTCAAGTACATGCATCTCTGTATTTTAATATATGTGATATGGAAGGTGTTAACCTCCAGGTAATGGAATTGTCTTCTATCTGTGGCAACTAAAAGGAGATGGTACATGACACTGAAGTGTCAGTGGATGGAGGTGAGTCTGGAGGATAAGATGCCTTGGGTGAGGAGAGGAGAGATTTCCGAACATTCTTCTTTCTACTTACGGTCAGCGAGATTCAGCAAGTAGCAAGTTGGTGTATCTGCTCTGCCCTGATTCTCCCTTAATCCTAACAAAAGCGTACAGAAACCGGTATTTCTCTGCAAAATGTTTTCAGTTTGAAGACATCAGTGTATTTTGTTTAAAAAAAGGAAAAAGAAAGTCACTGAAAACATTCTGAACAAACAAGTCACTCGTGAAGCTCACCAGAGTCACCGCGACAGTTCTTCTAAGACTCCTGTGGAGATACTACGCTTGGATGGCACCATAAGCGTAGCGGATGGGCTTTCTTTTTTATCACACCTCTGTCTTCCCGTAGGCACAAATTAACATCATGGACACGTTAAACCGAGGGTTTTATCTAGGCTGAATATTTTGAGGACAGGGCCTGTAAACGTCGCTTTGTAGCTCCATTGGTGTCTTAGTCATGCTCCTCTTCACAAGTGCAATTTCAAAATCTTCCCAGAGTATTTAGTTCTGGCCAGCAAAACAGCAAGAGCACAAAGAGCAGCACAACCTTCAGCCTAAACTCATCTGATGTTACCGAAGAGGGCTACACCAATGTACTACTTTATCTAGGTTTGTGGTTATCTTTGAGCTTGAACTACTGAGCTGCTTTTCAAAATTAGAATGAAACCTTCTCTTGTTATTCTCGGGTATAAACCAAAACTCTTTAATGAAAATATTGCTTCATAGAGCAGCTCTTTAAATTTTCTCCCACTTCTACTCAGTTTGCATTATTTGTTATTCCCCTAGTAGGCTTAAATACTATGTAAAATCAGAGATGCCTTCTCATATTGATCCCTGGTCCTTTTGAAAGGAGCGAGCTTAATCCATTACGGCCCTACTTTCTGCCTAAGCTTTTTCAGTTAGTGTGGGAATAATAAAAACATACGCACCAAGGGCAGCCTGGGGGGAAATTCCATGTGTTGCTCGTTGCCGTCACCTGTCTTATTTTTACATAGCCATGTGTTTGAGTTTACTTTCTTTTCACGCCTTTAGCCTTGAACAGAAAGCCAGGAAGATCATGGTGTATCGCCATCTGTTTCTGAACAATATACATCAGCAGCCTTGTTCACTCCGCTCCTTGGAAAAGACTGAATTATCTGAACAAAACATTAAAATTGATAGCTTTCTGATTGCAGTTTTCCACTTCATCACGAGCCTGGTGAGCACTTTCTGGCCCCTGCTGGAGACTCTGGTAAGAGACCAGTAGGAAGGAAGCTCGCTTGCTCACCACAGCTCGTGAAGGGTGGCCAGTTCTAGAGAGAAGTTTTTGGTTGGTTTCTTGTTTTTGAGTGTAGTTTCAGAGGACCTTCTCATCAAGTAGTTTGTTGATGCCGTCGCAGATCTTTTTGAGGTATGGCCGACAATCCCCATCAAGACTGTACAGGGCAGTTAGAAATTCCACATCCGCAAAGTGATTGAAGACGTGGTTGATGCGCCCGTGGGATCTCGGTGTCAGGTGTCGATCTACTAGTTCATGCAAAAGGTCTTTACATTCGTTCAGAAGTTCTGCAAGAACACTTCTGTCAAAAGTGTATTCTACCTCGTAGAAACTGACAATTGTCATGGCAGTTTGGTTCAGCTTCTTCCTGAACTTGTCAACGATTTCCAGCTCTTCCTGGTTGAACTGATTATTTCGATAGAGGATCCCAATTTTTATTGCCACTTTAATCAGGTCTTTCATAATTTTATGGGCTTCCTTTTTGTTTCTCGTGTGTTCCTTTGTTACTTTGTATAGCTCGTCGAAGATTTCGCTGCTCGTGTCATCAATCAGCATGTTGGCCATGGTTTTAGTTGCCATTTTACTCAGGATCTTTTTCTGGGCTTGCAGTGCGAGATTCTTGGAACTGAAACAATCAGGACCTGTTTCGGGGTAGCAGAGAAGGAGGAAAATGTTAATGTTGTTTGGTGAATAATTTTCACAATCAGTTAAGAAACGCAGTACCGATGTGCTTAACCCAGAGACTGTGTGTGTCACGGATCGCTACGTGTAGTCATGGCTGCAGTAACGGGAACACTTCCCATGCTGTATTCCCAGGTATCCTTGGGGTCTCAGACATCTGTGTTTTAGGTCTTGCTGTCACTGAGGTTTTTTGCTTACAAATAAAGAACAGAATATCCCGGCAGGGGATATCTGTGCTGGTTCTTTGCCAGTCTTTTAATTTTGAAGTTCAATATTAAAGCTTTCTTGGCAGAGGGATCCATTGAGATGTTGTGGTCAAAATAATACATAAGCTATCACAGACAAGCAAAATGAGAGTGACATTTGGCTGATACTTGACAAATAAATACATGAACCTGAAAAAAATCATGGTTTTGGTCATTGGGAGGCACTGTTGTTGCATGGTTAGACTAAGCAGCATCTCAGCTGAGGGCTATGAAAGCAGATTCATAAGCCTGGATTTACTTTGCTTTAATCTCTAGTAACGATGCCTTTCCGGTTTGTTACCAATTTGCAAAATTATAGAGTGTGATTTTTGTAAAATGTTGGTGCTTCAGTGCATGTGGTTCCTGACAGATAAAAATACCTGAGCTGTTTGCTCTACATTTATCAAATAGGTATCTTGGATTTTTTTATCCTTTATGTATCTGTGCAAGTTTCCCTCAGCACCCGAGCATGTGGCTACTCCCGCTGGACTTTATCCAGTAACTATTGGTGGAGGTTAATTTGACCTTCCTCTGTTTTTCACATTAATGTTGGTTTTTAACTGACCCTATGTGGACAAAGTAAAGAAAATGGAAAGATTTCCTATGAAATAATCATCCAGTTCAATACTCGGGTAGTGGAGTCTCTGTTGAGTCAAAGCGCGTTTTGTTGTTGTAGCAAAACGGTGATGGGTGTGTGTATTATATACTCGGGCTTACAGCCGGTGAGGTGAGCGCGGGCTGCTGGCAGAGCGGCCTCTCTGGTACGAGACGCCTTCCTCGCCTTCCCCTCGCGCAGCGGAGATGCCCGGCTTTCCCTGCCAGCTGGGGACCCCGCTCTGCTCACCGGGAGATCAGAGCCTTGGACGGAGGTAACAGCGTCCTTCGCCAGCTGCTGGGGAATCGAACCACTAAGAGATTAAAAACACCAATAAAAATCAAAGCTTCCAGTCACAGATTTGACTCTGGAGCCTGTGTGGGTCGCGGGCTGGTTGGGTGAGCTCCGGAGGCCCTTGCCAGCCTTCAGGACTCGAGTGCTCAGCTGAGACACCCCGCTGTCGCCCCTGCGCAGCCCTCAGCCTGTGTGCGTCTGTGGTGGAGTCCGTCGCGCAGCCTGGCTCGCGCCGCCCTGGGCTCACCGCAGCCTCTCCTTCCTCCCCGGGCTCCCTCCCCGCAGGCTAAAGGCGTGCGGGGTGCCAGCGCTCGCTTCGAACAAGTAACGCTCTGAATTTCAATAGTCTGCTGTTTAAACCCGATTTTTCAAGTTAGCTAGAATACTAAAGTTGTCATTTTTCTTTGTGCGCTACTGCTGTATTACTGAGCAATATGAAAGAGTAACATTAAATTTCAACTGAACCACCACCTGGAAAAAATAATTCAGTGTGCTTCAAAGAATTGCCTGTCATTTAGAGAGAAAATTGTGGGGCTGAGCTGCTGACTGGAGGAAATAGAAAAACTGTGATTTAATCTAGAAATGATAAAACCAGGATGAAAGCATTCTTTCACTTAGCAGTACGTGGGTATATAAATAGTATCCGTGATGAATAATTACGTGCATTTGACACAGTAAAATGGAAGATTAATATTAGCGTCTGTTTCTGTAGTAAGCGTTTGCAATTAATCAAGTGGACGCAGTTGTTCCGTATCTGTTTTGATCAAAACCTGGATATAATTGCAGTCGATTTTCAGAATATTAATTTCACTGACGGTCATGACACTTCAGCCTCCGTGTCATTTTCGCCAGGCGAGAGCCCGGCTGGCTCCCGCCGTGCCCGGCTCCGCTGCGGGGAGAGGGGGAGCTTTGCAGAACCCGGGCGATGCTGGGGCTGAAAGCGAAGCCTGCAGTGGTGGCGCACAGAAAAGGGGGACGAAAAAGCACCGCCTCCCCCAGGACCAGCACAGCCACCAGCACCTTCTCAAACACGCGTGCAGCTGCCCTCCCATCTATGCGATTTCCGAGAGACAAAATTTGACGCTAAATTAGCAGGTAAAAGCTTCTAATAAACATGGTAGTGAGGTTTGTCTGGCACAAAAAAAAAAGTGGTTCAGGGGTATGTTTCTATAGTCAAAGCCCTGCCTTTCATCCACAAAACTGAGCGGAGTGCGACCTTCAAAGATGACAGCCCTGGGTTTGGTACCTGGAGCAATGGTGACACAGCTGCCAGCAGAAGGTGTGAGCCAGGAAAGGGGCAGTGCAGCCCGAGAGCATCAGCCTGAGCTTAACTGGATGTTAAGGCTGGGCCAGTCTTCCATGGCAAGTCCCAGCTGTGGGATCTGCTGTTTAACAGATGAGAGGGAGCTCAGTCTCATGATTTCTAAAAATAAAATAAATCTGTTGTTACATTGGAGCTGCTAAACTCTTCTGAGGAAGCTGTATTCCTTTTCCTCTATGATTTCCTTTACCAGGCCCTAGTGCTATATCCTCCTCCTCCTCCTCTCATGTCTCTTGCTCTCCTTGGTTCAATCCAAGACGCCAGTTTTGTGGCTCGTGTCCCTGCTGTGACCCCCTTCTCCCCTTCACGCCCCTGTCTCACCATGGCACCTCCAGCAGCCGTGAGTGCTCAGAGCCCTCAGAAACCAGGCAGATCCTACTACTTTGTGCACACTCCTTTCCCCCAGCTCCTTCCATGATTTTCCTGCTGTGTGTATTGTAAAATCTGTAATAGCCGGTAATGAGTTTCACCACCGGGACTGCTGTGTGCTCTCTCCCGGTCAGCTGTACCCAACAGACAAGGTCCTGGTGGGGAAGGGCTGCACTCTGTGGGGACACAGGACAAGCTTGTACGTTGGTAGCATTCTGTGGAGCTCTATGTTAGATAGAGAAGCTGCAGCCTGCTGCCACAGTCCCTCCACCGCATCGGGAAACCACTGAGAAGCTCAGGGAGGAGGACAACTGGTGCACCCCAGCTGCACCAGCAAGCTGCCAACCCGGCCGCCGGCATCGGCGCTCGCAGAGGCTCAGCCGTGGTCTCCACCTGCCCGAGCGCCTGCTGGTGGGGTCGGACAACGTGCATGCGATGAGGAGGAGGCAGACGACAGCCATCAGCCCGTTTGTGCAGCCTGGACAACGGCATGGGGGCTCTTCGCAAAGGGCTGTGCTCAGCTTCGCGGAAATTCAGGGAGTGCAGAGTTTTACGGCAGCGTATGCTGGAAGGAGCGAGAGATTGTTTGGATTCCTGCCTCCAAAATCATGTAGTGCTCAGGCAGCAAGGTGACGCCTGGCCTTTCAGAGATCACAGGTGGTTAGCCACATGATTAAATGCAGGCTTTCATGGGGACGGCGGGTTTACTGTGGCAGCCCTTTCTTACTGCGGCACATTGCTCGTTACACAAAATACAACATCTTTGCCTCCTACAGACAGCAGTTCTATTTTCTGCTTGCTTTCATACAGCAAAACAAATCAGCAACAACATTACAGACGCTATTAGCTTTCAGGAACATTACACCAGAGCTAAAAAAGAAAAGCCAGCCTCCGAGCGTGCTGCTTTGCTGGGTAATGGTTAGCCTCCATCATAGAAGGCCTGACGTCTTCGTTTGTATTAAACTAAGGACCAGTTCTGCCTTCAGACCTGCTCTCTCCCCCTCTACCTGTCATTTAGAGCTGTGCATGATAAAAGCTATTCAAAAAGCCCCGGGTTATGGGATTGATCCCACAACAATCTTCCATCCTTCGGACCTGCGTTCCCGCAGCGGGAATGGTGCGGAGGGGACAGGCTCCCGCCCCGCCGTCGGGACGCTGTGCTGCTCCCCCCAGGGACCGCCCGGCCTCTGGCACAGGGCGCTGAACACGACAGCAATGCCTCGCAGCCACTAAACTTAATAACAGGATTGCTTAATAACAGAGTTGCTTAATAACAGAAGTGCGGAAAAAGTTTGGCAACTCTAGAGAGTGGATGTAAGAGTTTTATATTTTGAGAGTTTTTGAGACTAAAATGCAAGAGCATCTGTAATATTCACCAGATAGTTTGATTCCAGATGGCTGTACCAAGAACAAAATGATTAGAACTAAATGCTCAGCAATACTATTTTCATGTAAATACCCATTCAGCCACTCTGTACGGAACACACGGCAGAACCAGTGAACCAGAATGTGCTCCCACTATGCCCAGGAGAGAGCACGGTCCACGTTTTCTGAAAGCAATTAGGCGGACATGGAAACAACCCCCCCGGGCACATGAATCCATTTCCCTCCCAGTTAGCCACTTCTTAGTCAAAGGCTTAATAAAGTTTTGCAGCCAGGATACTTTCTCCCCTGGCACATGGCTGAAAGGCAGGTTGAAGTGAGCTCTGGAGGGCGTGCTGCTTCTCGGGTGAAAACGGACAGAGCGGGAGTCCATCCGCAGGGTTTTGGCAGAGTTCGTCCAGGGCATTTTTAATGGCATTGGCAGCCTTGCTTGGAGAGAAGGGATACAAACCAATTTCTTTGGTTTTGTCACGCCTGGGAGTTGTGACTGCGCCTGCTGCAGCTTGTACCACTGAGTTACCTCAGCCACTGACTTCACCTGGCCTAAGGAGAAGCCCACGCGGAGCTGTGCGCCTTATCTCCCGCCTTCCCTGCGCGCAGTTGCTGGTGGGCTGTTCTCGAGCCGCTTGCCAAGCAGTGTGTGTGTGTGTGGGGGGGGACACACACTGAGTTAGCTCGACAGCATCCTGGAGAGGTGAGCCGAGCTGCTGTAAATTAAAGGACTGAGCTAAAAAACATAAAAAACTGAGCTAAAAGAGGCTGCAGCCTGGCAGGAATGGGAGGCGATGGGATCGGCAAAGGTTCTTGCGTCTGTGCTGCAGCTGTACTGTAAGCAAGCAAAGGCCTGAATCTTCACTGAGCAAGAGGGAAACGCGTAGGAAAGTAAAGATGATGAAGAGGCTGAAATATTTTTAATACTCCCGAATCCTCAATTTTCAAATGTAGTGCAGCCTCTGCAGCAAAAGACAGGCTTTAAGGAGTCAGCAAAGCTGCTGGAAATGCGGGCATCCCTCCAGCTGCCAGCAGTTGCTCAGGCTGGTGGGAGAGGGACTAAGCCCAGCGACAGGCAGGCTCTGGGAGCCTGCTGCGGTATGAGACAGCTGGGTTGTGAAAATCATTGTAGAAATGTGCTGGTTCCATGATTTGCGTGACCCAGTTTGAATGCATTTGTGTTTTTTAACCCAGTGACCTACCTGCCCCTGAGCGGGGGGAGTCTGGGAATGCCAACAAGAAGGAACGAGGCAGCCGTATCATAAAGCTCGTGCAGAGTTAAATGAGCAGGGGATATCTGAACGGTTAATCCAGTGTTGCCAGTGTTGATAATTTACTGGGCTGGCAGCTTGTTATAACCTAGAGTTACCTGTAACGCCTCTTTTGCTTGACATAAATAGTTAATAAAGCATAAACAACCTTTGAGGAAAATCAGAGCAGGAAACTTTATCAAGCTGGTATGTAAAGCTGTAAGGACAAGAAAAAGCTAATGCAGATTTGGAAAGGAGAATGTAAAAAACAACAAAAAAAATCTAGTTGCTTAATTGGCGGTATTCAGACTAAATGTTTAGAGGTAAGGAGCTGCAAGCTCGTGTGTTTTATTTATCCTTCAAGTATCACTTAAATGCTCTAAGATTGATTAGAAAAGTGAACCGCGGAACTCGGGATTTCAGAATAGCTCTAAAAGCAGACAGGAAAAAAGTGCACTAGAAGCACTTCTCCCATAGTATTTTAGCAGTGAGCAGCCAGGGAGCTCTAAGCGTGCGTATTGCTCTTGGACGGCTACAGGATCACTGCAGAAGAAACATTCAGTGTTTCCAGTAACTTTAAGCCAAGAAATCCAATAGACCAGATGGAATATATCAGCTTTCAGGGAGGGCCAATTTAAACACGTGTAAGCACCAGGGGCCCGGCGCTCAAACTTTTAACACTTCTAAATTGTTACTATGAACATAAAAGGGTTGCTCATTTCTGTAGTGGAACGGGAGATTACAGACTGATAATTGTATGATCCTGGGAGAATGTACTGCTATCCAAACGTCTGAAGGCAAAACTTGGACACGCTGGAAATGGCAGCGACAGCCCTGTACAGAGCGAACATGACTGAATGGAAAAAAGACCGTTTTTCCTTTCAGTGCTTTATACGAGCAGCAACCATGCTGCAAAAAAAAGCACTGTCTGGGACTCTAGCAAGTGGAGATTCCCAGTGAGTCTTATTTCGGTGGCTGGCTTGTATCTGGCATTTACTTTACTAATAATAGATTGTTGCTGCGTACTGGAGCGTGCCTTTCAATACCTGGCAGAGGTGATGGCTGGCTGGGGAGCCCCTTCCGTAAAGAGAAGCGGAGCAATGCAGAACGAGCGGTTAAACTGTTGTCTCATCTCGGTAATGCCTCCAGAGATGATATCCAGGGGGAGAGGAGCTCAGCTGCGGTTTCCATCAGCTCTGCTGGAGCTGCCAAGAAGGGGGCTGGATAAGCTTTTCTCCTGCTACCCCCAGTAGCTGGCTGGGAATTCAACTACACCGCTGTATTCTCCTCCCGTGTCTAAAAGCAGTAGCTGGCAAGCGGTGTCTGGATAACAGCACTGTCCCGTGGCTATAACTGGCCCACGGTGTGGAAACCTTCACAAGAGCTCCCTTGGTTATCCGGCACAGCTGAGACGGTGCCGTGATTTTGTACGGCTGCTATTTGACATCAGACATGAGACATTACACTCGGTCATATCCTGAAAACTCGCATCCAGCTTGTGAGAGAGGAAACCACTCCCTGACGAAAAGGCTCCGCGAGGACCATCTCCGTGCGCTGCGTCCCTGGCCACAAACCAAGCGGTGGTACCAGGCAGCAGCAGCTTTGCTAACGACCCAGCCCCGGGGTCCAGCCTGCCAAGTAGGAGCTTGGCACGTGCAAGCAGCAAAGTCACCGCTCCGAAAGTGGCTGCCAGAGCTCTTAACTTTTTTAATCCAATAACATATATCAGAACCAAAACCAGGCCGCGGCCCAGGGAACGATGTCTTTGAAGAGTGACTTTCAAGTGTTCAGTTTAAACCTTGCAGCTCCCATTTTGTAGCTCGCGGGGAAGCTCTGCCAAGGCAGCAAACACATCTGGCTGCACTCGCCACAGATTGCCGAAAAGCTAAACGATGCAGAGCCTGCTGACGCAGCACCCCGAGGTACACAGACAGGGTGCGGACAAGGCTTTGCTCTTATCTGGAACTGCTCAGGCGTTACAGAAATGAGAAAGTCTGTCTGCCAGGAGTGATAGTAAAATACTGTGGTGGTTGGGTTTTTCAAGCTTTACTCTACGGCTAAAAGAGGTTTTGACAAACTGACCACTGTAGCTTATAAAGAGGTTTAAAGTCTTTCAGTGTCAGCTCATTATGTTGATAGCAAGTGCAGAACGCATTGAAAAGACTGAACATCCCTACCCCAGAAAATGCTGGTTGAACTCTGGCTGACGCTGCAAGACACAACACTCGCACGCCGACAGCAAAGGTCTGGGGAGGGAGGTATTGAGCCGTGCAGACCAAGGCATCGCCTGGGCCCGTCTTTAGGGAATGGGAATGCTGGAGGATTGGTTACTACCTGTTGCAGTGACCTGTTGATCCTGTTCCTGTATTTTGAGACAGATATTTATGATTATATTAGCATGTTTTTCTTTAAATACTAGCTTTGGTCCAAAAAAGTCTTCTAGAGCAAAGAGGCGTGCTGACATACCCACAACACTACGGCAGGATCTTAGGTCAGCATGGGTAGATAGCTCACACAAACCAGCAGACAGCGCTTTGGTGGCAATAGGGGACATCTTGACTCGGCTAGGATTTTTGGCCTTCAAATTGTTAATAGTTTTTATTATTTTTTTTTCCAATATATGCTATATGGCAAATCCTGGGCAGTAATTGTTGAAGAGCCTAACTTTGGTCTCTGAAACATTTTGTGCTTAATCTCCTTTGTCTTCTCCACCATTATGACTGTTCTTGCACCTTCCTTTTAAAGACACTGCATTAAAAAATAAGGTTTCGTGGTGACTATGCAGCAAAAATACTTAATTAGATGAATAATTATTATCTCTATAGGAAAATTAGGCTTGTTTTAATGTCTGTCCATGTGATTTACACAACAGGACAGTAAGGAGTTCTTTGGTGTGTGCTAAGGAGCTGTTTATCGCTTAGACAGGCTCTGGGGGAGCATCAGGCATATAATGAAGGATAAACCCATTATCTTGTTAAGGGAAAGTCCTTTTTTTAAAAGGACTCAACCACCATATTCTTCCACAGAAAAGTAACAATTATCTAGAAAAGAAGGGATTTTCTTGCCAAAGTATTATTTGCCACTGAGGCTCGTATAAGCCATGAGGAACCTTTCAAGATCTCGCAGCTATGCTGTTTTAACCCAGATACAATTAGAGTAGCAACTTTCTCTTTGTAGATGATCTGTAGAACTTGCGTGCAGTTTTACTTTATGATCAGTTTCCAAACCGGTAGATTCTGTTTTGAGCAAAAACTTGAAGAGGGGAAAAAAAAAAATAAAACTGCAAGCACTGCAAATAGAAAATCCAGGCTGTGTTACCTAAACATGAGGGATACAGCCAGGCATCCTGGAAGCCAGCAGCTAGAATCGCCTCACTTACAGCTGCTGAGGCTTTCTGGTTTCAGTACATACAATATTTCTTGCTCCAGGAGTGTAACAAGTACTCAGTCTCTCCCCTTGCCTCTTAAAACAAATTAAAAAAAACCCCAAACCACATGCAGAGAAAACAGAGCCAGGACAGACCGTGTACAACTACATGGCAGGTGCTTTCCACCTGTTAAGTGTTGTATCTGTGCTTTGGTATTCACTTGCAGTGGCCCAGAAGCAAATCGCCTGGTTCACCCTCTGGCTATGTTTTCCTGATATAGGCGGGGAGTTTGGTGCCTGGGAGCAGCTATGCCCTTTTTCTGATGTTTGAGTGTTCAAACACTGTGATGCTCGTAACAGATCCTGGGGAAATTGAGTGCAATTTCACGAGTGACTTGGATTGTTGATCAGGAAACACGAGCTTTTCTGTGTGTTCTTTCACGGCCTCCCCTGGCCGGGTGAGGGAAGGCGAAGGGCTATGGAGGTGTCTCTGCTTTTTGGGGCTCGGTGCTTATTAAGTACCGCAGCCATCACCCCTGTAACAGGAGGTGCCGATTTCCCCGTGCTTCTGTAGCTCAAATCCTTTCTATTCCATCCACGGAAGTCTCTTTAGCATGCAGGAGCCAGTCGCTCCCAGTAGGAACACAATAATATGCTGTTAGTACAGCAAGGCCTGGCAATATCAGCCCTAAATATTAAACAAGGCCTCCGTGCAATATGCAGGCTTCAAACAGATAAAGTGCAGCTAAGAAAGAGGCCATTTGGTACTGGCTCACTGATTTCTTTTTTTCCCCTATTTCCCGTCCCCTCAGGAAGAAAATTCCGAGGGTTTATTTTTGTGCCTTGAAGTTGCTTGCTGTTGCAGTACCCTGCTCTTTCTCCAGAGATATAACATCCTTGCCTTTTACATAGACTAATTCTATTTTTGACTCTAATATATTAAGAATGGCATGAAAAATAAGCACATCTATGCTCTGGGGATGCACAAAACTCCGTGAGAAAGCAAGCAATTGGGACCCCAAGGGTAGCTGGTCCAAAGATGCTGTGAAACTCCAAGATGGCATTTCTCTGCAGCTTAATACGAGGCTGAAGGAAAATGGGTGGGAAAAGTATTTCTGCTGAAGCAGGTCAAGGTGAATAAACTTCCAAACCACACAGAATAGGCTGCACCTGCAGAAGGTGTCAAGCTGCAGCTGACCCAGTGGGCTCTCCAGCTGCACCAGGCTGAGCTCTGCCACGTCCAGAGGGAGAGGATGGGGGTCGGCGGCTCTGGCACCGCATCCCTGCGGAACTACACCAGCGTCTCTGCAGAGCATACGCCTCTCTCCACCATCCTCCAGCATCCTGCTCAGAGACACCCAAAATAGCCCTCCTTGTCCCACAGAGGGGGAGTGACTGGAAGCAAAGTTGCAATTTACTCTTGTGTGGTTTTTGTCTTGTGTTTTAAAAGCAAAAAACCCCACTGACAATGCCACTTAGCCACCTTTGCTTGAAACGCTCTGAGGGCAGTGACACAGCGCGAGTGCCGGGTGGGTAACCCTGAACCGGGCGTGTAAATGAGAAGAGGCCAAGGGCAGCGGGGGGTGGAGGGGAAAGGCAGGCTGTTTAAGCTTGGAATTGATTTAAGCTAATGGCATCTGTGTATCTGGCAAATGAGGGACATATATTTTTTATGAACGCCATATGCCGTTGTTTTACTACCTTGGTACTTGCTTGCACTAGGTTTTGAATCAAGACGGTGATGGATGGGAGGGAAATAAAACAATGGCAGAGATCAGGTACATCTGGAAAAACATACTGTGGGTCCCTAAATCAAACACTAGAGGAGCTGTTAATTTTCCCAATTAACTCCAGCCGTGCTTCCAAGCTGTGTTTAAACCAGAGAAGAAAGTCAAATGAGGGGAAGCTGGTGAGGGGTCTGGAGCACAAGTCTCATGAACTGCGGCTGAGGGAGCTGGGGGTGTTCAGCCTGGAGAAAAGGAGGCCGAGGGGAGACCTTCTCGCTCTCTACAGCTCCCTGAAAGGAGGCTGTAGCCAGGTGGGGGTCGCTCTCCTCTCCCAAGTAATAGGCGATAGGACAAGAGGAGAAGGGCTCAAGTTGTGCCACGGGAGGTTTAGGGTGGATATTGGGAAAAATTTTTACGCTGAAAGGGTTATCAAGCATTAGAACAGTCTGTCCAGGGAAGCGGTGGAGTCGCCATCCCTGGAGGTATTTAAAAGCCAGGTAGACAGAGCGCTTAGAGATATGGTTTAGTGATGGGTTTTGTCAGAGTTCGGTTGATGGTTGGACTAGATGATCTGAAAGGTCCCTTCCAGCCTGGGCAATTCTATGATTCTATGACAACGGTGCAAGAAGTGTCAGACAGCAGTTAACTTTCCCAAGTCGGGAGCAGACTCTCTAGACTGATCACAACATATTTAAAACTATTAAGAAAAAAAGTTTGATTAACCTTAGACTATTTATCTAATTTCTATTTTTTGCTTCTGTGCTTTGGGGGAGTCAAAAGAAGAGTGTTTTGAAGATGCTGATTAGTGCTTACAAACCAGCTCCTAGTCCCAGGGCTGCGGAAGACGGGGGCTTAAAGGTTTGAACACGTTTGGACCTGCTGTTTGGCCGTCAACAGGTAGGCACGGCGCTGGCTATAACACAGCCCAAACAGTGGGACCATGATGTGACTATCACTAACGGAAACAAAGGGTGTCAAACCTGCTGCTACGTGAGGGCTTGGTAGGGGCATAAAGGAATTCAAAGTGTGGCATATCTTGTGACTGATTAATGTTCTTAAACCAAAAAGCAAACAACCCCACAAAACCCAACCAAACAAAAACCAACCAAACAAAAAACCCACTAAAAAACCCAACCCAAAACTCTTGATAGAAGAGACTCTGCAGGTGTGTAAGTCAATTTCTAAAGAAATATTCTTCTGAACCCTCAGCTTGAGTCATGCCTAGTTACAATATTTGGTATGTCACGGCATCATTACTTACAAGGTATGTGGGTGCTACTTATGTCTGTGTATTTATGAATTTTCATTCCCTCTATGAATACAAAGGTCTAGATTTGTAAAGGCACCTAATGTATCAGTAAGTGTAGTCTAAAATTTTAATTCCTAGTCTGAGAATATTCAGGAGGGAAAGAAAAAAAAAAAGGACTACAAGAAATCAGGAAGAGTTACTGAAACTTGTGAAGTCTTTTGGGGTAAAGAAAATACTCCGGATTAATTCACCACTCGCCACACCAGTGACCCTCCTCCTGCCTCCTGGCAGCAGAGCAGCCCCTGCTCTCTTGGCCCCATGTCCTTCTGCCCCAGCGCGCGGTGCTGGGCACGCAGCCACGCACTGCCCTCCGCTCTGTGCCCCGCTGCGGCGTGGAGAGCGTACCAGCCCTTCTCACATGGGTTTTAAGCTACTACACTTCACTTACCATAATAGCTGACAGGGTACGGGTCCGTGCTCTGCCCGCACAAACACGGCAGTGAGGATTTCATGGCTGCTTGAAGCAGACAGTTGTGTTTCGCCCAGCTGCGATTAGCTGATGCTTTGTGCTGCAGTTTAGAGCGCAGTACCAGAGGGGAATGCGGCTTCCGCAAGTCCAGAAGAGACCTGAGGGCACCCTCCCTTTCTGAGTGAGAGATGCTGATAATATCAGTGTCTGAATCGTGCTTGCTCTGGTTTCTTTTAACTCATTTGAAGTATCCCCCCCTCCCCCAAAGTTTAAAGATTTCTTTAGATACTTCTAACGGCCACTATGGCCTTGCTGAAACAACCTGGTTGCTTTTTGATTTTAACCATCAGAACTGATAGTCCAGAATCCATCTTCAATGGGTTAGTTCAATGGTATAGTTATAAACGAACCAACGGTGTTACAGGTTTAAATAAAAGAATCCTTTTTTTTTTTTTAAAAAAAACATCATCTGCTTATCCTGGCTGACAAGCAAATGAATAAATTCCTTTTCCTTGTAGTTTAGGGTTGTTTTTTTTTTTTCCTTTCTTCAACAGAGAACAGATGAAGCATGTGCTCCACTGAAATAGCCGCCCACGGGCAAACACGGGTGCTCTGCAGACCTTTACAAGAAAAATCTAAACTGAACATGTCAATACTGTTGATCCAGGGTGAAATCAATGTCTTGTTTTCAGTCTGAAAGTGCTAGAAAAGTATTTCTTAACAACAGCAAAGCTGAAACTGAAAAGGCAAAAGACATGAATACTTAAAAAGAAAAAAAGAAAGAGTCTGCTTGTGCCTGTGAACTGTTGGTCCCAAAAGAGGACAACAAAACTGCAAGAGTCTCCATTTACTTATTGTTTTAAACAATGCTTTACTGTTTGCCTGGTTATTAAAAAAAAAGAAAAAGATTTTTACAGTTGCGGAATATTAGGCTGTGTGGAATCCTTGACTTTTTTTCTTTTTTTTTTTTTCCTTCCCCCCGCCTCTAGAGAAGGGTTAGCTGCTGGGGAGATGGCCAACCCAGATTCTAAATAGACAACTCCTGACCAAAGGAAAAATTAACGCTGGTGAATGCAGCTGGGATTCATCAGGCTCTCCATCTCTTACGTGGTTTTGTGCATCTGATTGGGGATTTATTGGTAGGAAGAGAGCACATGTTGCCTCATGCCTCAGATGTGATCTATAACCCTGTTTTCCTTTAAGATGAAGCCCGATTTGGACTTTAATATATCCTTTGGGTGATCTGCTCTGTGCTGCTCATCTGCAGTCTTAGGTCAAGCATCCCGATGAAGATGCACAAAGGACTAAGAATGGAATATGTGATGGCTTCCATCCCTCTGAAGAAAGGACACAGCCTAATACGTGTCTGTCCATCCCACATGAACTAGACCACCTGCTGTATTCTCCATGCTCGTTCTCTCTAAGCCTGTCGCAAAGAATGACCACTGCTTAGCCATCATTTTCTTTAATAAGAAGGAATACTTTTTAAACCATGAAAACCTTAGTATAGCCTAGTGAAAGTACAAGCTGAATCTTACAATAAGAGCAAAGGATTATTTCCTGTGGAAGGCCACAAAACTCAGTACGGTGGATCTGCAGGTCAGTTCCATTCCTCCTTGGTTCAAGATCTGCATGAATAATATCTGCTCAAATTTACAGTGTCTCACTTTGTTACACTAAGGAAAGAAAAAATCCTGAGGTCATACTGGAAAAAAGGGAGGAGAAAGTAGACTACAAATGATGTTCTCCTTGTTATGGGTTTAAAGCGCTAAGCGTGGTGTCAATTCTTTCACAGCGATGTAACTGACCCGAGCAGCATAAATAATATCTTACAGTCAAAACTCCTGTAGAGAATAAATGCTAATGAGGATAATCGGGGTTTGTACTTTTATCTTGTTCATTGTGTGTACACATATTGCAAAACAGATCATGCCAGGAGGAATATCCTGATAACAGGGACGCTTTCTCTGTCACCAGGGAGTCTCTAATAACAGTTTAACAGCAGTAGCTGTAACCACCCATGGTGCAGAAGTTCACTCTAAGTGCAACTCTTTATTTCAGGAAAGCAGAAACGGGAAAAATGCTGGAAAAGCACTGAAGTGGTCAAGACAGTTCTTAGGAGGTCTGTTTCGTTATTCTGAGGCATGTGAGTAACAGCAATGTGTCGTGTTTGGTTTTTTAAAAGAAACATATACATGTATGTATCCTTGTTATATGATATTGCAGATATATGGAATCAGGACTGAATCTGCAGAGGAAAAGTAAAAAAATCACTGCCTTTATGCTACCTAAAGAAAACTCTGAAATGAGACGCCTCGGCGATAAACACAATAAGCAGAATGTGCCGTCCCTCGTGAGGTTTCAATTCTGTGAAATCTCTGAGTACATACGTACTGAGTTTATTTGTGCCGATACCTACACATGTACTGAAAGCATCCAGCTGAATAGCCAGGATAATGCAGAAACGTCCCCCCTGAGTACAGCAGCCACAACGGTCTCTGGAGAGAGACTCCACACGACCTGAATGAGGCCCAGACTGATATTAAGCGGAAGTATCGTAGCACAGCCCACACGCTGTCATCATCTGGCTCTTTCGGATGCCAGCAAAACTGCCGCCTTTATATCTGGTTAATGGTAACAGAATAATAGACAGTTCTGCTAAAAAGTTGTGCTTAAGAACAAAAATTGATTCCACCAAAACAGCTGCTACTTCTGAAGGTAATTTAGTCAATTTTGCCGTTTCTTACTCTTGAGTGTGAATTTTTAGTGTGTCTGGTACACGCTGAGGAAACAGAGCCACCGGTGTGCTACTTTTCCTCCCAGAGCCATTCTAAATATAGGCAGCTTCTCGAGGCTGATCAAGAAAGTTTCCAAAGGTGAGTTTAGACCCATCTGACGTCTCCTGGATTTGACATGGTATTCAAGGAGTGAACACCCTGTGGAGCTTCCTCAGTCTAGCAGTCGCCTGAGGGGAAATACAGCTTAGTTTCCTCTTACTGCTTTTTAGGACTTGGTAAATCCTTCTTTCCTAGATACTTAATCCTGCATTTCTTAGTCCTGCTCTAGGGCTCTGCTGGGTTCAGCGCTTTTTCTGCTTGAAGAAGCGTGACAATACCTACTTCTTGCTCAGCTCTCACCAGTCCCGTAGGAACAAACTGGATTCTGCCCAATCTCATGTTTCTCATTCAACTTTTTCTACGATGAAGAAAAATGTGAATTCCTTTCCTGAAGAGGGACTTGAACAGTTCTGGTCTGTACTGCTGTGTACGGGCCACCCATCAGAGAGGACTTTGTCAGGTAAGGATGGGCTAGACCTTTTGGACGCCCCAATCCTGATAACTGGTCCGACTCCCTTTAGCAGAAGGGTCTAACAATCCCTATCATACGCTTGTCTAGAGAAGTAAGACTACCATGCTTATGCGTTTTGTAGGGTTCAACTTTTCCCAAAACTATATCTGTCTGTAACTCCTGCCCTGTGCTCCTGCAGTTGCCGTAGCATAACCCAGGGACCTTCACATCTAATGAAATAAACAGCGAGTGGAAAGCAATCACTGCCGCAGAGAGCCGTCAATCAAATGATACATTTGTACGCTTGTAAATGGGGACTGGAGCCTTGACAAGGAATGACTGTATACCTGTCATTCATGACTATGATTTCATAGTTTGCTCCAAAGCCTGGAGAACAGTAATCCAGTGTTTGTGCTCTGAATATAGGTATCACTGTATTGCTCGTAGGGAATAAACTGTTAGCAGGAACATTAAATAAACTCTATCATCAAGTTGAATGATACTCTAAAATAAATCATTTAACTTTTACTAAGTCATTATTAATTTAATGAAACTTCCCAGGATGATTTAAACCAAAAGAGAGAAAGTTTGAAGTGCTCCCCACAGAGACACAGTACATTACGTATTCAACATGAAAGGTCTGGAAGAGGAGCCCTTTTGTTTATTCTTTTTTCATTTTAACTAATGCTAATTTGAGCTGCTAGTGATATGCTATTAAGCCCTACACTACAATACATTTGAAGCTTCCCTTGGAAATAACTGAGCAGAAATTTAACTCCGCTGACCTCACCTTAGCGGAGCTGGTTTTGCTGCCAAACTCAAGAGCTGGCATGCTTTTTTTTTTGATATGTTTTCCTCCCACCCCCTACCCCACCAAGTCTATTCAAAAAGTTTCTTTTGCAGCAACCTGTTCTCTTCCTCTGGGCCTGATGGTGCTGCTGAGGACCCCTCGGCATAGCGCTAACTGTTCAGGCCTGCCTTTGCCTTTGGGGTCAGCTCGCTCACCTGCGTTTCCCCTGGGCCCTCCCCAGCTACACGTCTCTCGAGGTTTGCTGTAGCAGTGATGCTGCCAGCATCTCCCCCTCAGCCAGCTGCCTGGCTGGCCTTTCTTCAAGCCTAAAGCCTGAAGATGAGTTACCACTCACTGCTTTTCAATATTCTTTCCCCAAATATTAAATACTCTCACATGCTTGCAGAGAAAACGCACGCAGAAGCTTTACCCTTCCAGGATGCTTAACAAACGTCCCTCCAATGCAAAATACACTCATGATAAAATCACATTTTCTTACAGCAAACGGGGGCCCCAGTGAGCCTCTCAGACGAGCTCCCCACTACGTGAACTCTCATTAAGCGCAGCCCAGCGGTGCCAGCGTAATGGTGCATCAGTTGACGCTTATTTGACTTTAATGTACACAGAAATCACTTGTAGAAAGCTTTTGTCAAAGAAATAAAGCTCCAAATGCCAGAACCCTGTCTCTTACATAGTGAGAGACTGCCTAGAAATCCATGCGGCGCGTTAGAACTTGCAAGAGAGATTTGTATCCAGTGACTTTTCGTTAACTGAGAATATTCATGCTATAAACACAGGTCTAGAAATGTGATGATACACCACAAGAATTTATTCAGGGCAGCACTTAATCTAGGTAGCTGTGATAATTCTATTGCTTTGTAAACTGGTCAAACGGAAGCTGATAAGTCTCATTAACGTTGTGATGGGTATGGTCCATAAAAATCCAGAGCTGCTTGACAATTCTACAGCTATCATCTGCTTTACGCCATAATAAAACCAAGACTAACACCATAAAAGCAATTTAGCGTATTTCAATATTTAAAAAGCGTACACTTGAATGTCTTAATTTGGATCTGCCTGTAATGGCTTCTTCTAGTGCCATTTAGTTACTTTCTTACTTTACGTTTACATATAAAAGATCTTTATTTTAAAGAGCAAACTAAACTTATTTCAAAGGCAGCCTCTCCTTCATTCTCTTTCAAAAAAGAAATTTTCAAAAATTGAAATAAATGCCCAAGATGTTGTGGTAAGAAAAAGTTAACTAAATATCTTCTCAGATAGATAGAGAAGTTTTTGTTCTTCAAGATAGATTTGTTTTCTACAGAAAACAAAATTTTAAAAAAAAAATAGTTGATCTTTTTTTCTTAACAAAGCTAAAGAAAATTCTGCCTTGTGGAGGAGCCTTTGCTGTATGAGGATCCACCTGTGAAATACCTGTAGATCATTAAGTTGCATACGAGCAAGGAGGCTAAGGACTCACTTCTTTTTGCATAAATCTTCTCCTTACGCATAAATCGGAATTCTTTTGCTATATTCAGTGTTTCGCAAAAGAAAGTCTTTATTAATATCAGTAATAATGGCCTAAACTGGCCATGTAAAATTATGATGTCATGTACGATGACAGGGAGATTATTTTTCCAATGACGCTTCCCTGCTTTCCATGATGTACTCAGGTTTGACTTCAGCCATTTCTCATCCAAGACTGACTTAATATCCACGTGGTGCTCTTTCCTACTTCTTTTAGAAGGAAATTGCTGTTTAAGGGAGATGTATTCCAATCAAATGTATTTTTTTGAGATTCCCTGCATCATGTTTCTCATACTGTATTTTCCCTATACAGAATATCTGGTGCTATCGCTCTAATTTCCCACAGCTACCAGAAGATAACCATGCACTGCACGGTGCTGCGCCTGAATTAGTGTCCCAAATTCAAAAAGTGCGTCTTTCTCATACTCAGGCTCTCATCCTCCAGACTGGGGACTGCATCAGTAAATGCAGAGAAGGACTATTTTCTGATTTCTTTTAGTTATGTTTATTTTTCACTATGACAACTCCTCAAACAGAGAACAAGCTGAAGTCTTACTGTGTCTGTTCTTGCCTCATTCCTCCTCCTTTTTTTTCACAAAATAATTATGCAATTCATCTGGAATATGGGAATATAAATTACTTGTGTCAATGGATAGATTTAGGAATGACTTTTAATGGCATTATCTTTGCTTTAGCTTCAGAAGTGAAGAGACAAAGGCATAGGTCACCGAAGCAGTATATGAAAAAACAGCTTCAGAGATAGGAATGTGTGGAATGAATGATTAAAAAACCCCATAGTTTTGAAATATTATAGGCTAATTCTATCAAGCTCTCATGATTTATAAGATCTCTGGAACTCTTAGTTCTATGTTATTTGTTGGCTGTCATTCTTATCACATATGCTAGTTAATGCGTTTTGGTTAAATACGGGCAACTGCATTCACACTCTGTTCTTCAAGTCCCGCCTGTGTCATCTTTTCCCCTTTCTTTGTTATACAAGAAAAATGGACTTTCCTCTTCAAATAAAAACCTGGGCCAAAACCAGTTTAGACCTCTGACAATGTCTAGGTCTAAATCATAAGGGTATATTTCTATGAAATTTTGATTTTATTTATTTTCCTAGTTGGTTTTAGGTATTTGTTTGACCTGGAAAATCTACACCACATCTCTACTTGGGTGAGGAAAGATTAGATGGAGAGTGTTGAACAACACACAGTGCATTAGCTTGCTCTTTGTTGCTTAATAGACGTTTTCTATTGCATTAACCGCTGCATCTCCTGGTTTGTTCATCCCTTTTGCAAAACATACCTAGTTCCTCCCTCATTTCTACAAAATAACGTTCTTTCAGATACCTTGTTTTATAGTAATCATTCAGTAGACACACAGACACTCCCCTGCTCTCCTCCCTGCTTCAGAGTAGGTTTATCTGTGTGCTACTCAATACGCCAGCAGCAATGATGCAGGGGTGGAAACTCCTCATCAAACACAGGACCACGGTTACGATACTGCGGCTTCAGCTCCTCTTGCCTTAGGAGCGAGCTGTGCTATCTCTTTAGGGACCAAGGAAAATTAACGCAGCCAGGGACTGCTTTGGGTACTATTTGTTTAGCAGAGAAGTCCAGGGCTGTATGAGGTTTCCCAATAAGGTATCTTTCAAAAAAGACGGTATCTTTCATAAGGACCTCCTTATGCCCTTAAGCACCGCTTTCTCGGTTTCCTCAGATAAGATACAATACCCGCACAAACTCTAACAAACGGGGCATTCTCCGCACTTTTGTACCTCCGGAGCACTGACACGGCAAAGGAGCCATTTATTTCACCGGTAAGGAATCCGTACAGAAATGTTAGCATGGGAAATGGACTCATAGATCCAACCCTCGGGATACCGCGGAAGAAAAGCATTGAATTCAGAAGGGTCATTGCTTCCCTTTTACAACTAAATTTTTATTTCTCTTGCAATATAGAGCATGGTATTTTCCAGCAGAAGTGTTTTGTAATTATAGCAATTCCCAAAGTCTGTTTATTCTAATTGCTGCCTTTTGCTGCATTTTTGGATTTGCAGCTTAAGATGGCCGCTGTTGGCTTAATATTTCAGACTTAATGTTTACTGGGGAGCGGAAAATGCTTAGCTAAATTTTATGGTAACAGACGTGTTTACGTGGAACCTTTAAAAGATTCAGTGGAAAAAGTTTCCTCCGATTCCCTGCAGAATTTGCAACATCATTTTGCAGCACAGTTAATGAATGAGTTCCAGAGAGTAAAGCTGTCTGGTTTGCTTTCCCTAATTGAGATGTACAGAAATGAACGGAATGATCTAAGTGGTAAGGGGAGCAAAGTAACGCTTTTGAAGTCCTAACTAACTGCGAGAGGTTAGTTACACCAGCAAAGCCACCGCCATGTGAAAATATAAAATCCTTATCCTTTGAACAGGTACAATAATGAGCCTATTCTGCTTGGTTAGTCCTGACTAACCCACTGAAGTGGGAAGAAAATGAATGAAAAGCCGTTTCTTTCTCCATTGCCAGAGAACAGCTCTCAAAACAGCGCTTTTCAGCAGTACCCTGATTAGAATGGCTGGCGGCTCGGGGGACTTCCAGTTGCCAGCCTTGGCACCTCGCTGATTTTCAGCACTATTTGTTACTTTTTTTAAACCCAAAGCAAGTTGAAACTAATCAAAACACGCTTCTTTAACAGCCAGGGATTTCACAGCCAAGCCCTGCTTAAATTTATTCATGTAAATAGCTTTATCATTTTATAGGGTATGTTCTGAGTAAAATGAACAGACCTTCGTGTGAAATTGAATTTTAAAAAATCTTGATTTTTTTTTTTTCCCTTCCCCTCTCATATCTTTCCAAATGTGCCCTAAATTTTTGCCTGCACTAGGGTAACCTTGTTCGTACAATCTAACGTTTAATAGCCATATTGAATATTATCCCAAAGGTGAGTCAGAGCCTTCCTGAAATTTGCACTGAAGTCATGGAAAAACATAACCCCTGAATCAAGAAGAATTTATGGTCTTTCCTATATCTCCTGTCCCAAGGCGCAGATCCAGCCTCTGAAACTATTTGCTCCTCTTTAAAATAAGAAGCGAAATCCTCTGGTGTACACTGGCATAGTTCCACCTGCACTGATAAACCCGTACAGTTCTATACCAAGGGAGGGAGCATTCCCCTCATCAGATTTATTTTTAATAGGTTGACTGAAGAACAATGATCACTCTGGACCTAAAGAGACATAAGAATGGGCAAATATTATGGCTCTATCTACTTACGCAATGGCGAACAGGGAAATTAATGAATTATGAGCTATCCCTAGCATTAATATAAGCTGAAAATGTTCTTATTAAGCTGTTTTGATTGAAAATGTTGACTGATTGAAGGATTATTGGAAATGCATGTATTTTTGATAAAATTCCCTATGATTTCCTGTTAATCTCCCAGGTTGTCAGACAGCCCCTTCTTCCCATGTCTGCCGTTTGCATTAGCTTTGCTGCACAGATTTTGGCTGAAAAAGTGAGTTTTTCCTGTTGTGTAATAGGGAATCCAGCGCTCTGCTCCTCTTCAAACTAACAGAGCTGACATTGACCTTGGTCTTGTAGACTCAGTGTCATTTTGGAAAAAAAACAACAAACCAAACCAAATCAAACCAAAACCTTAACAAAAAAATGCGTGTGTATATATATATATATATATATATATGCAGAAATATGTATATACACACATACATTTTTCACATTTTCTCAGGAAATTTTTCATTCTTAATGACAACACAGCTCCAATAGACTTTTCTAGTCTTTCAGCAGTGTAAAGACTGCCTTTTAATCAGGTCTAATCTTGCATACACTTATGTAGATTTCCCTAATGATACTGTAATTTCATCTCTGTGACACCACAGGACTGACAGTAATAATTGTTTCAGCATTTGTTATTACCTACTGTCCAAAGCCTTTGTCATTTCATAGGATACCAAATGCTTTTATTGGGATACCCTACTTCTAAAATATACAGTGGAAAAATTACCGTTGTCATAAAATGTTCTAAATGTATGAAGCATGAAGGGAACAACCCTATTTCTCACAAGCTCTGCAGGATTAAATCACATACTTTGGGAGAACTGTTGCTTATTAAGAAATTATTTATGAGTTGAATTATATCACTTCTAAATATATAAAGAGTTGGGATGGCTTCCAACAATTACTAAAGAAGACAGACGAGTGGTGCTTTCCAATTAAATCAGGCTGACTTTATTTTTTTTAACTTCTCAGTGTCCTGTGTTCTTTCTTCTGTCTTTCCATGATTCAAGTAAGTAATGTATTAACCTTGTACAACTGATGTCTCGCATGTCTCCTCTTTGGTATCCTTTCATGTGGTGGTGATCAGTAGGAGTCTCTGTGTAGCTACTCACTACATGAAAGGTTTCTTTCTTGTCCATATAACTGCTGCTGCTGCTTAAGTACTTGCTTTTATTTAGGACCAGTTGTTATACAAATCTTCAAAGCTTATAACTTCTGAGGGCTCATTTATATTTGTATTGTTCATTCTTTGATAATGACCGTGTTAAAAAACCTGCAGAAAACAGTGCAGCACAGAAAACATTGACTTCCATGGTAGTGCCTACGCTGTTCAAGTTATACAACGAGACAGATGTAACTCCAAGACCTAGTTTATTAGCAGGGGAATAAAGACAGATTAATTAAACCCAAAAATGCCAAACAGGAAAATCCGCCAAGCCATAAAGCATCCTCTTTCCCTCTTCTATTGGACGAAACTCAGATGTTTACAGAGAGGATATGCACCACTGCTCATATGCTACTAGCACTTGTACCAGCTCTCCATACAGCAAAAAATTTCACAACTCTCCACAGAGCTTTGAGTTTATTTCCTAGGTAAACCAGATAGAAAGTAAAGGCTAGCACTCAGCCTAGATAAGTAAGACCTGGGTGGACATACCCAGACTAGAGCAGCCCGTGAACTTTTTCCAAGATGTCAGTGAAAAGGTACCTACGAAAACCCAGTCAATTATCTATAAGCTTAAATTTACTCTATAAGGATGCTTTACTGAAGAAAAGTTAAGTAATCTGCAAAATGAAACAAAATATTGAAAAATCACTGCAGTAGACTATTGGGTAAGTGTTTATTCCTTGGCAGATCACCCTTCCCATAGCTGGCTATAGTCATCGTTGCTGCAGAGTTCACTTTGTTCTATGCTCGAGGAGTATGCCTGCTCTGAACATAGGACCCACCTTTATTGCTGGGGTTGGAAGTTTGCCACTCCAGGAACTAATTAGAATTATTTATTTTTTCCAGCACTTTGGAGTAGATAGCAAGCTCATTTGGGTATCTGGCATATTTATTTAGCTCTGTTACCAGTTCATCTAGTTACCAATGATCGTTTACAAGATTTAAATAAAGGTTTCTCCTCCATTAGCAGTGGAAAATGAAACCAGATCGCGTTACTTGGAAAAATGAATTAAAATGATGGAAATTATTCTCGTACAAGACAGACAGAAATAGCCCAATGTAAGTGTATTCCTCAGTTGCCACTTGAAACAGCAGCCTATTTTGTGCTACGCCTTTCACTGATTCATTTCTAGGGTTGTTCTCTAAAAAGAATCTACAGTTAGTGGGTCTGAACTGCTGCTTTCTGTCAAGTGGAAACCGAGTGGCTGTTCCATAGCCTTTTTCCAAAAGCTCCTTTTGAAAGCTGAAACACTGGAGCACAGAGATCTGCCAGAGCGCGCCACTGGGAATGCAGGAATGCAGTCCTTGCCTAGTGTCTGTACGTCCGGCCAGCTCCTCCCTTTCTGCTACGACAATTCATGTGCTGTAATAGTGGCTATTGCTGCTCATGCCATACGTAGGAGTTTTAGCCAGAGGATTCGTGAAGCCAAATCCATTTGTCACGCGCCCGCATCTCCACCAGCCTTTACGAGGACTTCCCCGAAACAATGTTCCAACAGTACTCGGACTCGCAGGCAGGGCACAGTTTGACACAAACTGCTTTCCTTCCTGCAGAGTGCAATTACCCTGTCATGCTGCTCCATGTGACCATATATGAAGGGGTTGGCACTTATAGAACTATCTACTGTTTTCAATAAAGGCTTCTTTAGGTTTGTTTCAGGACCTCAAGTTTTCTGGGCACAGAACTACCATCTAAATCGATGCTTTTAAGACATTGCAACCATCTCCACGTGGGAGACAATACATTGGTAGTTCTGGCTGAGACGGACAGAATTAAAGTAGTGAAAGACGTGCCTTGGGTAGGGGGAGGAGAGTTTCTGACTAGGTGCAGAACACCTCTGCTTTTCCTTTACATTGCGTACGGGCAGCCAGAACCCTGGCTGCTCCCGCTGAGCGCAGTTCTTACTCTGCAAGTCCTTAGGAGCAAGCCAGAAGAGATGTAGTCTGTGAGGCGTTAGCCAAAGAGCACTCACAAGACAGCGGATGATTCTGTGATTATTATAGTGGAGCTACTCTAACTCATGGTTAGTTTTATTCACAGATTAAGCTCATAAAAGAGAATTTAAAGCCACTGTGCTAGGCTCAGGTAGGGCTGTCAGTCCCTCGGGTAACATTCCGTACAATCAAACGATGCATTAGATTTGGGACCCAGCAACAAAACTCGGCATCTCATTGAATTATACCACACCTCATTACATTTTCACAATGACATTCAAAGGGTAGTGGCACACTAAAATACATATTTATGTACTTCAAACACATGCCCTTAAACAGATTTTTGTGGAATGTCCACCGTGCTTTTTAAAACTGCATTCTCACGAGCCAGCAAGCTTTGTAAAACTCTTACCAACCACGATCAACCATGGATAATCTTTTGTGGCTAGAATTGAAGATTTTTCTTAATGCTATATTATCTGAGGGTAATGGAACATATAAAGAATCCCTACAAAACTTTTCAAATTGCTTAAGGCCAACATAAGCCCTTAGCATTTTGTGGACCGTAGATCCTTATTGAAGTGTATCTTACGGAGACCTTCTACGGAGACCCGTACGAATTTCACAGTCAGAGCTGGGATGGATAGAGGGAGGACTGAGAGAAGAGAAAGCCTTATCACCCTTTCGCCCCCAGTTCTGCTCAATTAATTAATTTCGTTATGTGCTTTCGGGTGGCCGTACAACCTGTCTTCCTCCCCTAGGTCGGGGCTGCATCCATCCCTGCTGATCGTACACTTTAACCTTCTGCCCCTTTGACAACAGCTAGTTGTTCAGCTCACTTCCAAAATAGCACTTAGCTGCTCCAAAAATTATCACAGCTTCTCTTTTGGGTCACAGACAATGTGGCCTCTGTCACACTGTTTATTTACAATACATCTTAAAAGCCCTCTGACATCCCAATAAGTAGTAAAATGAAATAATCATTGATTTCTTACAAGACGCATCAATCTTTATACCATTATGGAGAGGAAGGAAAATAGTGGCTTGAGTAATAATCAGAGTAATAACTTTTGAATTTCAGTGTGGAAATAGCAACACATACACAAACATACGCATACATTTAACAAATAAGGATTTTAAACATATTTTCTCATTTTTATAATTTGAAAGCGCTCAAAGCATACCGAACACAAATACCTTTCAGTTCCGGGTTGCTGAGTATGTCCTGCTTAATAAATCATCACCACGTGGCACGTTGGCTCTTATAAATAACCACTAAAATGAAGGCTGTCTAAGAGCGTAGATCTAGCCAGTTATTAATGTTACCGCTTAGCACCTGGGTAGTCTATGAGAGTCGCTGCTCAGTGAGAACAGAGAGGTCCACTGCATTTGCGTTAGAAAGGTCTTTCTGTAACGTCCCTATTTGGAAAAGAAAAAAGGAAAAGACACTGAAACAACTTTTCCTTTTCCTCTCCAAGCAGCAGTTATGAAAAGCCTCTCCACATAAAATTGAACAGAGAAAAAAAGGCTTTCACAGCAATCAGTTTCTGAGGTATTTAAAATTCCCTTACTTGACATAGTTCAAAAGTAATATTACTGCTACCACAAATTTGCTAGAAAGATAATGACAGATCTGTCCTGAGCTTCAAATAGCAGGCACTTGCTCATTGTTCTTTCACAATGAAATACCAAATTTTCACTCATGTTTGGAAATCAAATGACAAAATCCTTTGACTACAGCTACGTACAGCGAAGGCACTAATTAGAAAATTCCTTGGCAAATGACAAAGCCAAGACTCATTTCTGTTCAAGACCATGATGTTTAAACTTATTCAGGTAAATAAGAAATGCACAAGACGAGGACAATCAGATATATTTGTGTAACCTAAACAGATTTATTCCCAAATAATTTGTAGCAGATTCTTTTAATTTCCATATAAAAAGTGTACCTTCAAATTTTCTAAAAAAACCCCCAGCAGCATCTTTCATTTCCCACCTTCTCCTAAGCTGTAAATCTCTTCCCGCTGTATATGCTATGCATGTCAGGGAACAAGTTCCTTGGTTTTTTTAATTTATCCAATCACATCATCTTTGTCTTTGTACCCATCAGATTTCACACTCAAGCTGAGAATTTTCATTAAGGTTTGCAAAAGGGCAGATTTGGGGACACAGCTAATCATGATTCCTTTATTCTACCCAAGTATTATAAAACATTCTGGGAAATGTAAACTTTCCAAAGCTTTTTGCCATTTGAACATTTTGATTTAGAACGAATCCTCAGTTCTTCAGTTGTTTTGGTTTGTGCATTTAAACAGAAACTTTTCCTCTTCTCATGCTAGAAATCCCACTTCACACAGAGGCTCATTAACTACAATTTAGAATGGTGTAGGAATGATTACTCTACTGTAATGCTGCTGTTTCTTAGCAACCGTGAGAGATATGGTGAAGGATGTGAAAGAGAGACCCAAATAACATCGTTTCCAGATTGAGAACTTCCACCTAGACTAACCTGTTAGTGGTAAATTAATTTTAAATTTCCATTTGCCTTCTTCAATGCTATATCCCTTGCAGGCTCTAACAGTGTGATTTTCACAGTCCAAGATGGCACTTAAGCATTTAATTTCCACCGGGCTGATAATACCCGCTAGCTACTCCAAAAAACTTGTAAAATTTCATTAGAAAAATATTTTCCTGCTTCCTTCCCACATAATGACTTATGTCTAGCACTAACTCCTCACTTCATGGGAGTTTTACCAAAGTCAAACTGCAAGGTTAGGCCTGCTTCAGTGTTAAAACAATAAACAAAATTTATTTTATTTATTTTATTAATAGCAAAATTGGCAATTACATTTTCCCCCATAATGCCAGTAAAGTATTTCGAGCATTTAAATTGCTTTACTCTACTCTGAATTATTTCATATGTTAACCAATTTTACACTGCAAGATAAACAATGTTGTCACTGATTTTCAAAAATATTAACAGAATTTAAAAAACGGTCTGACAGCTGGAAGTCCAATTGAAAATCAAACTCCTTTAATACTTGCAGAATCTTTTTATGCCTTGCTATGTAGTCCTACTCTGCAATTGCTACTTGCATATGACATTGTCAATACTGCAGATTTAATTTTTACTCTGGAAGGGATGGAAGATCGGTCTCTGCCATCCTATTTATATTTTGCTTTTTGAGCACAGGAATGTCTGAAACGGAAAACCACATAGCAGACTTCAAAGTACCAAAGCGAGGATATAAATGAACTAATGGCTTAAAATAACATGAACCACGTAGTCAGATTTTGGTCTATGCATCTGAGACGCACAGAATGTGTGGCCATGGGAGATGCGCATGGTAACGCTGCTGCTCCTCACAGCCTCTGGAGCTGGGAAATTCCCAGCTGGAAGGGATGGAGGTCTGTGTGAGTATTGATAGACTCATGGCTAACCTGAGCGTCACAACCCCCACCACGGTGCAAAAGTCATAGAATCACAGAATTGCCTAGGTTGGAAGGGACCTTTAAGATCATCGAGTCCAACCATGTCTTCACCTCCAGTGTGTAAGGAAGTGCTGCAGCCTGTCATGGGAAATGCATCTGGCACAAAATGAGGAAAGACCAGTGGTGCTAGGATGCAATGTGGTAATCTGTCAGCCTTTCTACACCAGGACCTTCCTAATAGAGTCCAGGCCAAAGTGCCTTGCTGCTGTCTCACCTATAGCACAAGGTGCTCCTCATCAGCAAATCAAGGGTTTCACTGCTCAGCTGCACCTGGGGCTTGAAATGGAAGAGAGATGGGAGGAGGATGAGTTACCCACCACACCCACAGGGGGGGTAGGCACTTGTGGAAGGCTGAAATGCCACACGGACAACTTGCAAGGTGGGTGTGTAGCTCCTTGGTACTGGTGGTGTATCTTATGGCTCTTGGGGTTGTTACTTGTTGGAGGCTGTGAGAAACTTTTGTGCTGGTATTATGATGTACTTTGTTTTTCTTGCCTGGGCATTTGCTGCTGTGAGAGGTTGTGGGCTGGGCTGGAAGGAGCTTTGTTCTGACTTGGTGGCCATTCTGTGCAGCCTACAATAGAGAGCTTAGGGCCTGCATAGAGAATCTCTGCAAAGGACAGTAGCTTTTTCATGGTGCTACAGAGCGTGTATAGGGGTCTCATGGTCCTTCTCTGTTGCTCTGGCAGCAGGCACAGGTGGAACCAGGGTTTCTCTGGGTGGTCACTACAGTTTTGTTTCACTGTCTTATGGAACTGAGAGTGGATCCAACTGCTTGTCCAAGTTGGTTTTGTTTGTTTGTTGGTTTTTTTTTTTTTTTTTTTGCTGAAAGAAGCCTATTTAAGCATATAAAAATCTGAAGCTGTAATTCTTTAATCATAAACTTATAGTGGTGTCTGGCAGGGCATTCTGTAAGTCCTGCATGAACCAAGAAGCCATCTCTGAAGGCCCTGTGTGCTAATGCGTCCACTGGTCTGTCTGACTATGTATTTAAAGCATTCCTGTTTACTCTGTGACTTTAATATTCAGGTTAGTTTGGCAGCGTTTGAATTTTTTCTTGTTTAGGTTGTGTGGTTATCTGGGTTTGTTTGTTTTTTAAAGCAGAAATATTCTTTAACAGTCAGAAAGAAAGAAACTGTTCAATTAACCAATACAAGCAAGTACCTGCTCCGTGCCCAACGGTGTTCACAGGAAGACTGTTTTCTTGCAATGTAAGCTCAAAGGGTCCCTCAGAATACTGTTTTATTATATTTCAGCTGCTTTCTGTTGAGGTATTTTTATTTTCATCTGTGAGGCAGATGAATGTTTAACTCCTTTAATATTCAAATGAATACCGTCAAGGCTTGATTAGTTTATTTCTGGCAGCATTATTTCTGAACATCATGCCAATTGCTTTCCATAGTAGTCTTGTTCCTGCGTTGTATTTCAGTAATTTTCTCTGATGTGCTTTCCCTACATAACTCAGAGTGACTTTGTAGCACAGTCTTCAAAAGGGGAAAAATGACTTTTCCCTTGTCTCCCCATACAACAAAACTTAAGAAAACCTTTGTGCTAACAAATTCCAAACTTGTTGCTTGCAGGTAGATGGAAGAAAAGATCATACTTGGTTTGGAGTCTTATTTCCATAAAGCAGCCTGCATCTCTCTCTTCTCCCATAGTCTGGAGCTGAAGAGAGTCCGTGTTCTTAGCCTTGCCATACCCTGAATTCATAAAAGCTGAATGAAAGATTTGGTGTTCCTGGTTGTAGATGCAGCGGAGCAACTCAAGACCTGGTCCTCGCAGTGTTCAGTTGAGTGACCGCCTGGAGGGCATCTCACCTCCCTTCCTTTGTACGGAAAGTCAAGTCTGTAGGAGGAAGGCTAAAGTACCTTAAGTCTTTCCCATGTGGCTTAGGATGAGGCTGGAATCTGCAAGAGGACTCTGGAATACTCCCTCTGTTAAGATATAACCTAAAACCTACCAAACTTTGTTTCTTTCACCCATTCTTGTAACTGGAAAGGTTGTCTTCCCCCCCCGCCCTTCAGTCTGCTTAGATTTTTTCCATGGGAAAGTTATAGCACTATGAAGAAAGGAGTAAGGCTAACTATAATTCATAGGTTCTAACATTCCTTTCTTTTTTCTTTTTTTTTTTTTCTGATTAAAAATCAGATTCCTAAGACAGATGGTCTGTTTAGTCTATCTTAGGTCACTTCAGGAACAGTTCTACTTCTGTAAGACTGTTTTTTCCCTGCTATATATGGCTTTGTTATAACAAGATTAAAATAAAAACTCCAGATGTTCAATGTATAAAATCACTTTGTCAGGTTTGCCAGAAAGTGTATCTGCTCCTCAGCAACCGTACTTGGTATTAATTTGCCTCCTGGCCTCATGCACTGTTAATCTGTAAAACAATACGTCGTCAGTCTATAGGCTGGGAGTAGATGGTGTGTTTTTAATTGTGCAGAAATCCACCTTGCTCTTTTCCAGGTGTAATTTACACCTGCAAAGTGCTTCTAGTGGGCATTAGGCAAGTTGTGTCCACAACTATCTACAGGAGATAGTTATATTTTAGTATTATTTAAGGAGGGGAAGTTTGCCATTAGGTGTCAACAATGGCTAGTGGCTATGTGATATGTAAATACAGGATATTATTGACAGACCTCCAGGTGTAGTGTGCTGATGTTTTAGACTGTCTCTTTTCTGCTTTCAAAGCCAGCTGGCGCAGAAGGTGGCTGCACCTGGCTCCTAGAGGAACGTTAGCTTCCCAAGAGATGAGGGCAGTGCCTGCTGTGGTGACTAAGGATCGGTAACACCTGAGGTGGTGCTGGGAGGGATTCATCTGAATGGAACCTAGGGAGACAAGAATGGATTGTGAATGTGATCTGATAGCATAAGATACGCACACGTGATACACTCTGATCTCAAGCGTTGTTTGGCTACTGTTGGGATCAGTGGGCAATCTAGCCTAATCTACACAGATATTAACCGAAGTAATGACACTATCTAGAAAGACTGGAGCTTGTATCTAAAAGACTATCAGTGTTGAAAATGAGATGGAGTTAAGGACAGACTTTTAGCAAAGGTTATTCTGTCTGCTTGCATGGAAAGCAAAGGTAGGATAACAACTTGGTTTGGTGAAGGAAATTTTTGTTTATATCGCTGAACTAAGCTTCAATTTGCTGTGTATTGTTTCAGTATCACAGAAACATGAGGATGAAGGAACAAACTTTTTATCAATAATCTAATCCATTCCTTTTTCTGAGATAAGACTAGCAGGCTAGAAGAGATACTTGTCTAATCTGTTCTTAAAGACGAACATCCCTTCATAGCTTAATGCAATGCTTGACAGTTTGAAAGATTTTCTTAATGTCAGACTAAATCTCCCTGGCTGCAAATATGCTGAGTGCTTCTTGTTCTGTCTCCAGCAGACATCAATCCCTCTGCGCATTAACTAACTTTAACAAACTTCCAGTACGTGTGTGCGGGGAAAACGTTGTCCTGTAGTGATCTCATTTCTAGATTAAATAAGATGACCCTGAGAAGTGAGAGAAGGAAAACAACATTATCTGCTACAGCTGTTTATTAGTAATTCTTCAACCTGTGCTTCTACCAGCAAGATTACTGTCAGAGCCCTATTAATGGAAGGCTATGCCTCAGATGGACCTGATTTTTGGAGTTTGTTATATTTCAAGACAGGTTTCATCTGGCTTTCTAGAATTGGAGGTTTAGTGCCAGGTTACCAGATCTTGTCACCTTAGAACTGGATTTATTATTCCTTCCGCTGAGGCATTGCCTGAGATGAAGCAACAGAGGGCAGATGGTTTTTAAAGCACAAATTCACACCCTAGAAAGCCAGCTTCCTGCAGAAAAATCTTAACAGACAGGATCAGAAAATGTCCATATTCCTTGGCCTGCACACAAGAGAGCTTGGCAGCAACCAACCTCTTGACAAGATTATGGTGTAGGTGGCTGTTATATGTAAAGTCCACAGAAACTGTATTATGTGGAAGAAGTGGAACTTGGGTTATGAAGAACACAGAGTGACTTCACATGCTGTGGGGAATACTTTCACTCTGTGACTTCCAGGGGGTTTCCTGGGGAGACTGTGGTCTTTGACCATGGTGTGTGTATCGCAGTCATGGAAGAAAGCCTGCGTCTATCACTTGATCAGGATCTCTCTTTGTGCTTGATCCCACCCTGTATTTTGAAAGGCTTGTATCAGAAAATATGCCAGCAGTCATGAGCATATGAATTCTGCCGAACTTCTTTTGTTCTTGTAAATTCTCTTTGGGTGAAAAGCTCTCCTCATTTCAGTAAGAGGCTCCAGTATTAAAGGGGAAAAGCAAAACAACACCCAATAGTTTCAAATTGGGGATTCTATTTTTATTCCAAACATGCTTTCACTGCCAGAGATCTAGACAGTTGGAATCGGAAGCAAATGGAAAGATGGGGAGGGGGGCAAACATGAGTGTGTTAGCTGAATTGCTAGAAAATATGAATCTTCTACTTCTGTTTGTAACCCTCCTTTATTGTCTTATTGTATGCGGTAGCACTGCTTATTGGAAAAAAATAATTACAGTCATCTGTTTAATATGACAGAGTGTCAAGTGTGGTTAAGATAAATTAGTTCTCAAACTGCAGTCCTTCATGAAAGACTTCTGAAAGACCATATTGGATGCATATGTATCTTTCATATTTAAGACGATGTGTTAACTTCAGAGGTGCAGCTTCCTTATCAGGGATGGAAGTTCTCTTGTAACATACCTATACAAGTACCTACAGTGACCATGCACTGCATTGATATTAGTATTTATTGGTTTTTAATAAAACATCTTGGGGTTCTTCCTGCACGAATTCATAGTGAAAGACACACCTGACCTAAAAACAGTAAAGGTAAACAGGCAAAGCAGACCAGGAGTGGGAGGAGAAACAGACACAAGTGAAACATTTGCTTAAGGCTGTGATTTAGACCCTGCTGTCAGTCCAGTACTTCATCCATCAGCTTTTGAAAGGATATCATATGGGAGGCTGCACAAAGAAATAGGACTGGTATCTTTACAATGTCCTTAACCTTCAAATCCTATTTGCTTTGAAATTCAGGAAAGTGTTACTTAACAGAAATCTGGAGTGGCTAAGTTTGTTCTACGATATACAAATGACAGTTTCAATGTATTAAATTGGTGGACAAACTGTTAATATGGAAGTCCAGGCTTAATATGAATACAGTATTACTAATACATGCACCCACTGGGATGTTACATGAAGAAAGGAATCCTGCCACTCCGTTTTGTTTGTTTCTTTGTTTTTAGTCATGGAAAAACTGAAAAGAGAGGAAGAAAAAAAACCCCAAACCTGGAAAACCTTACTCAGATATTTTCTTTCCATTATTTTTACATATTAGCATGTGGAAACATGGTGAAGCTTCTTAAATACTGCCATTTTTTGTTACTCTGCATGTGTTTATTGCTGTATACTCTGTTAGAGCAGCTCTGAATTACATAAACCCCAAATCAGCTTTCCATCTGTTGAAATCTGACATATCTGGGCATATCCCAAGAGTATCCTCCCAATACCATTTAACTGTAGGCATCTAACATTTTCTCTGTGATGTCTGCTCTACATGAGTAACTGTGCTATTGCAGAATTGGTCACCCTGCTTTCAGTGCCTGTCCCGAGATAAACTTTTATTTGCCTTTTCACTGTAAATTGTTTTAGGCAAGCTAGCCTCTGTTTCCCCCTTACTATCATGAAAGGGGTGTGTGTGTATATATATGAGCCCAAGAGAAAGTAACTTTACATACCAATTTTATGTGTGTTTGCGTATATAAACTATTTCTTTTTTGGTGGATCTGCTAAAAACAAAACAGAAAAACCTCAACAAGAGAGATGTGCTACTTCAACTCCTGGTACAATCCAGGTGTGCTATCCTCAAGGCCTGAGAAAGAGCTGCAAAAGGCCAGGATGTAGGTTTTTCCCAGCAAAGCAGCAGCAGCAGCATTGTGTGCGGCTCTCTCTGGGGAGGCAGCTTCCAGGCCATGGTGCTCCCCAGGGTCAGCTATGGGGAGGCAGAGATTGATTTACCCCCAATACCAGTCTGCAGTTTTGGTGGCGCAAAAATGCTCTGTAACATTCTCTTCTTCCCCAGAGCTGCTATTACCCAGTGTACCTCTCAAGAGTTGCAGAGCCTGCACCTTCTATGACTTATTCAGGTCTTGACATTTGTTAAAAATACTTAAAACTTAGCTTTAAAGCCTCACCTACTGATGTGTGTACGCCTCCCATTCATGATTACAGGGCTTGATCATTACTCGAGTGAAAAACGTGAACCAACAAGATAATGATTTCCATTCTGCAGGACGCTGTTCTTCTTGCTAAGCTGTTTCTGATGTTCTGTGTATTCTTATGAAGGAAACTGCTTTTATATTGCTTGTTATGTTTCTGCCTCTAGGGATGCTGTCAAAAAAACCTACTGAAGCCTATGACTTGAAAGTATTTAGCTTTTCTATATATAGCATTTCCTTACTTAAGGAAAATTACTTTTGTCCATTTTATATATGTATAATGAAGCTTAGTTATATTCAATTGTATGCTGTTAGCATACAAAAAAATGTTTTCAGCCCCCAAAAATGTTAGACCAAGGCATTTCAAACCAAATGAATTCAAGTAGATAGCTGTAAAACTTTCAGCAACAAAATTGCTGTGAGTTTCATGAGCTTTATGATGTCATGTGTATTTTTATCACTTTATCATGGTAAAGAAGCCACATTGCTTTAAAAGCAAGCTAAGTACTTATTTAACCTTATTTTCAATCTCTTTAATAATATATGATCTGTAGAGCAGACAGAACTTGTATTTTAGTCATTTATTAAGTGAGTAAGCATGGGCATCAACTGTCCCTAAGTTATAATCCCTATTAAGAAGTGTAACTACTGCTTTAATGTCTGTGAAAGTGAGGAAAGAAACAAAGTATTCCAGAACTAGTTGTATCATAATGGTGCACATGCTATCTGAATTTCCATCAAATGTGGCTATGAGGAAGAAGGAACTCCAAATATAGAAAAGCTGTTTCGGTAACGAGTATATAATCAAAAAACCTCACAGTCTGTGGTTGCCTGCGTTGGTTATTTAGTATGTCTAGTCATTCTTTATTTCAGTGCACAGCCAGAAGTATTTCACATGCACCTTTCTACCTCCTTGTCATTGACTGCAATAACTGCAAGGAAATGAAATTCTGTTCTATGAAAATATGGAAAACACTGAATAATGGCTCCCCCCACCACCATCATCCTTATTCTCTTCCTACACATCACTTCTCCGTCTTAATACTGCTCAGCTGTTGCTAAGGCAATATTTTCCTAGAGAAGTTCTAAAAGGTAAATACACAGAGGTTTAAGCAGTGCAAGAGCAACTGTTACCCATCTTCTGGACGTGGATGGGCAAGTGTAGACATAGCTTTTGGGAATTTGAAAGCTGCACAAACATCTTGGCTGCAGAATCATGCAATGTGAGCGTGTTTCTGCTGCACCAGGGCAGAGCTGTGCTTGCCCTGTCTCTCTCCCTGGGCAGGACGGTGTGTCCTCTTCTGCTCTGGCAGATCCCACACAAGATGTTGCCGACTGAGGACAGATGAAGTGGGCTGAGCATGTAGGGTTAGCGATCCAGAGAGATGCTGTGATGGAAAATGTTTCTAGCCACCCTGGTGATGGAAGACAAAACTTAGGTGTCAGAGTGCTGCAAAGGGCAGACTCAGCTCTGATTTGAGTTTGATTCAGCTAAGCCAGGTCAGTGGTGGAGTGGAAAGGTGGATGCAGGCACTGTGTTGGTGTTCTGGTGAACCTGTACCATCTTGGCAATTCCCCTGCTTCAAGTCCTTTCCCTAAAGCCTCCCTTGGTGCATTTCTGTGCTCTTATCCTTGTGTCATTGGCAGAAGAACATTGAAAGAGACATTCTTGTCCTAAGTGAAGGAGAGTTTGGTTTCTAGAAGCACCTTCACTGCCTTTTCACGGCTGTTTAAAGCTGCTTCTTACTTTCTAGAGGCAATCTCTGTGAATCCTCTTACAATATCTTCTCATTTAAAATTATTAAACTTTTAGGAAAACATATTGTTAAACTTGGGTGGGGGGTATCTGCATGCCATGGGTCATCACAATACTCTGCAAAAGGGGGCTAGGTTCTGTTTTCCTTTATTCCTTGTGATTAAGCTGTGTCACTAGAAAGCAGTGACCTCCTTTGATCAGTGACAGTCGCAGGCTGCTGTGTCTGGAGAGAAATGCAATTCTCCTCTGGACCTGCTATTCAAGCCCAATGATTTGATCTTACAGAGGTGAGATCTTACTGTCTCTCCAAGTAGGTGTTTGTTCAGGAATGCACTCTGGAAACACCAGGGAGGCTCTTTTTATCTGTGGAGACGCTATTGTGTTCTCACTTTCTGGCAAATATTGCATCTACCTGTTTCAGCATTTCAAAATCAAATTAACTTTCTTGTTCTCAACATGCTTTACTAATAAAGATGACACCGATCTCATTTGCAAGCCTACTGTCTGTATTGTTTGTTTGCCAGAGGAGGCAGGTTAGTTCCTCTGGCAAGGCACATCTGTTTCTAATACCTCTAGTGACAAAGACAAGACAATATCTCACTCCCATCAGTTTTCCCTTTCATGAAATATAACCTGATAGCATTTACTCACTTTCATAGTGGCAGAAATCATAAACCTAAGAATATTTGAGAAGAAATGAGTTAAGGAAGAAGAAGAATCAGGCTGATACTGGAAGAGTTGAGGCTTGCAAAAGAATAGCATATTGGCTGAGGCACAGGGGAAATGAGATCAGTTATAGGCTAGAAAGATGAGGGTATATGGAGGACAAACACAAACAAATTATTAGTGTAAAAGGTGAGGATGGGTGGAAAGATAAGGAATACAAAAACATTCTAGAGGTTAGATGGAGAATATAGCCAAAATCTTGGTATGTGCATTCCTGCAAGGGATTTAACCTCTTTGGTAGCATGTGGCAGTCAAAGGGAGGGTGCATGAGGACTTTTGACCTTCCTTGCCTTCTGCATGCCAAAGTATGCTGTATGTGCCAGGCCTTTTCTCCAAGCATGAGGTATTTCTGCGTGTCCTCCCAGGATGCAGTTCCACTCACTGTTCTTGATGGAGTCAAAACATCCATATTTACCAGCACAAGCTGTTGCATGTAGCAACATAACATTGAAAGTGGCTGTGTGTTTTGATTCTTCATAGCTATGCTCTTAAACACGTAGCCCAACTTTCTCTTGAACTTGTTGAAGTGAATGGTAACAACTGGTTAAAAAGAACCCTAGTTCACAGTTTGGAAGTCCGCCTCAAAACTACAAGAGACCTCGTGGTCTGGAGGATAAACAGATACCAGCTGACTAACAACAGAGTACTGGGACTGCTCGAAGCCCTCAGGCATCTGATTTAATCCAAATTTTAAAGTTAAATCATGGAATTGTGGAGAACACTGGTATTCATCGTCCTTAAAATGATTTGTTCTTGGCTTTCCGTCAATTCTGTATGATTTCTGTAAGGGGAAGTGCTTTGTGGAGAAATGCCAGTGGTGACTGTTCTGGATGAGTATACTGGTCTGGTTTTTTTTGTGGTGGTGTTCTTTTGTGTGGTTTTTTTGGTTGTTTTGGGGTTTTTTGGGGGGCAGCGGTGCAGGCAAGAGTGAAATCTCGGCCATATCTGCCCCAAGGATACAAAGTGTTATGTCATTCCTTCTTATGCAGTATGATATCTGATACCAGCCTTTAAGAATTGATATGGAAATAGACTCTTAAAAACAAGCACAGGTAAGACAGAAGCCAGAGAAGCCAGAGAGACCTCATAGCTGAGGTCAGGTGAGATTTATATGAGAGAAGCTGGTTTCTGATACAGATGAGTTTTAATCACTGGACAAAAACTTCCTCTTTTAGTTAGCCTGGTATGTTTAAAAGGCACCAGTTAGTCCAAGTTGGTAAGAATGAGGTATACTGGCACTCTGCGAAGTTTCTGGAAGCAGTCTTTACATGTACTTGGGCTTGAACTTTTTATCCCATTCCTAAATCTGTAATTCAAGTCAACATTTTTCCTCACTGATTCTTTATCATTTTCTGAGAAATCCAGTAGCTGTGCATCATAATGACTGTACTGATTATTTTTGCATCTACTACTAAATGTTTCTCCTAACAGTAGAGATCACTAATGAAATAATGTATCAAAATAGTAACGAGTATCAAAATATTGAGGCACCAACTACAACTTGCTTTGAAATGAACATGAAGGTCACTCTTGGTACTCTTAACCTCCCTGACTTCTGGGAGTGAAGGGGAAATGATGTACAAATACACAAAGCTAAAATTAAATGCGAGTAAACAAAACCCACAGACATTCACCTGGCATAACACTACATGGTCCAGAGGTTTTGTTGGAAAAATCACCTGAAGGATGGTTATCTTAATTAAAAAAAAAAAACCACAAAACAACAAAACCAAACACAAATAACTCAAAAACCTCACTTTGAAAAGTCAAAGAAACTTGTATTTGTTTGATCTGTGTCTGTCAGTGATTTGACCATGTAAATTATTTGCTCTAAAAGTAAAGTACTTGGAAAGGAAACAGTAACACAATAATAGTGTTAATACATTTCTTCAAAGAGAGAAAACTTTAGTTTTTCCTATAACCAGCTACTTGGTTAAACAAAGTTAATGCCAGAAATGAGATGCTCATTGGTGGTTGTGAGGTATTCTGCTAATTTTACTATTTGTATTTCATAAGATTATCTTTCATATTAAGAAGACCAAAGGGAATGTCTTTTATGGTGAAGTGCTTGTTTCGTATCATAGATGGAAATAACCTTCCTGCTCTATTGTCTGTTGTTACACCAAGAGATGTTAGACAAAACCTGTATCTGTACAGAGGGACTGGTCACACTGTTCCTCTGTAGGAAGGCTAGACAGAACCAACTGATAAAACTTGACTTAAAACAGAATCTGTACCAAGGAGGGATTTGTGACCACTGGAAAGGACAGCAAAGTGACTTTTGCTCTTTCTCAGCCTTTTCCATTAAAGACAGCTGCCTTAAAAAGCAGAAAAATCACTGGCTACCAGCCAGCATCTGAGCTCAATCTCGGCTTCTCAAGAAGTTTGGGTCTTAGGTATAAAGTCATAATTATTGCAACAAGTTAGTCTCAGCTTCCTATGAGTAGGGTAGTCTTGTCAGCCTGTAAGATGCCCTTCCATAATCGAACTGGCAGAGAGATTTCTGCAGACAAACAGCAAATAACACACTTTTAATTGGGCAAGGCTCCAAACCCTGGTCTTGGCCTGAGACAACTGCCATGAGAGAGGTCTGCAAGCAGTCCAACAGCCCGGATGGCTGTTAGCAGCGCACTAGAAGTCACAGTAATAGTGAAGAATCTCCGCACCCTGCTCTGGCCACAGGGGCTATGTCTGTTGTGTTGTGTTTTTTTTTTTTTAAAAAAAAAAAAACAAACAAAGAAACCCCCCCAAAAAAACCCCAAACCACAAAATACCTGGGACAGAACCTGTAATACATGCATCTTATTGCCATCTGGATGCAAGCTGAATTCTTTCCCACACTCCACGTTGTTTAATTCATACCGGCCACTGTTATCCTCTGTCTCATGCCAGGACATCTTGTGGGAGGCTATCTGGCATGGGCTGAAACAGTGCCAGAAAGTATATTAATAGATAAACAGTTTAGAGGATAGTGTACCACTGCTCAGGCCCAAAGCTGGGTCCTGCTTTGTTTACGAGAAAAGATAGTCAGTGTTCTTAGAAAGGTACAGGGTCTCATACTTTCATGGGACCTGAGAGGGCCTGTCACCCCAAATCTGATGTTGTGGGTAAAATGTAAATACAGAAGGCTCCCCAGGCAGGTCAGAGTAGTTCTGGAAGAACCTTTCTCATCTATCTTGCCTAAAGTTTTCCTTTTTACCTGGTGTTCATAGCTTTGTTCTCCTGTTAACAACAAAATAGGGTGACCTACCATTCCTACCATGGTTTAGCCTTTGGTGTAGATGAGCAGAAAGGCTAAAAGATTTATTTCTTCAAACAGGAAGTGTGAGGTTTTTAAGGAGATGCACTCATTGCCTTGTCATCCACTATTGTCAAAATATCACATCAAATGGAACCCACCCTCATCCCAGGCCTTTGGCAAGCAGACAGGAATGGTGTATGGCAGGATATTGCTTCATGTTCCTATCTATGAACTTCATCTGGCATCATAAATTCCTGCACCAAGACTTTTCCATATCCACGTATTAGAAAAAGCAGAGGCTTTCTGTTCACTGACTGCTAGCAGCATCATAATTTCAGGTGGGAACATCTCAGTTTGGAGCTACAGAGAGCCCCTTACAACTACCATTCGCATAAGTAAGTGTAAAATCAACTTCCTTGTCTGAGAAATGGTCTGTCTCTGACCTGGCAAAATTGTGGCTGGCCTCTGCCTGCTATTTGTGTGTCTGGGTGGCACTAGTGTACCCCATCCTGAAAGTGAGTAGTTCTGGTCAAGAATATAAAATATGTATGCACTAAGATAACTTAACACAACATACTTCATGTGCCTGCTAGGAGAGTCAGATTCTGCTTCACCTGTGGCAAGTCCTTCTGAGGCTACATGTTTTCATATGTCATCCTTTCAAAAGTAGTAAGAAACTATCAAAGCTACTGAGAAGAGTTGTTACATCATACACTATCAGCTATTGTTGCTCAGCTGCCTCATCCACAGATGTTGCTATCGCACAAGCGGGTGAGCTTGGGCTTTAATCCAGTGCTTCACGAAGCTCTTGTTTCCACTTGAGTTTAAAAAGAACAGAAGCCTGAACAAGTTGACCTGTTCAACTAAACTGTCTATTCTGCTTATCCAAGTTGTCTAGTCAACTTGACAAAAGGATTATTTACAATCTTTATTATTGTCACAGTATGATTAGATATTTTTTGCCCTTCAAAGTTTTTACTTCTTTTTCAGTTGGACAAGGCTCACAATCTGACAGTAACTGTGCTGAAGAGGGGTCTGTGTGTAAATCAGCAGCCCAGGTGTTTCCTAGAGGGAACAGTAAAGAGATCAAAAAAAAAAATCGCCCAACCAGGCTCTTGGCTCACATGCCTGCCCTAGCTGCTGCTCTTACAGGCAGTTGCTGCCTGCTCATCCTGAAGTGTCTCTTGCCCACTCCGTCTTGGCAGAGAAACTTGGACACGTGCTTGCCTCCACTTGCAGTGTGATCAAAAAAATCCCTGTAAGAGAGTTTAGAGCATGGGTTTGCATGACATGCTAGTTCATGTCTGTCATCTGTCCATCTTTTTTCAACTAGCTTTTGTTTTTTCCTTTGTTTTCCAGCAGAAGGGAAGGGAGAGCCCTTTATTAGACCTGTGTTAGAAAGCACTTTGTTACAGACCACTCAAAATATTTTTTTTTCCTTGGTTGTTGTTTTGTTGCGCTTTTTTTTTTCCAGCTTCCATACTTAGAACATGATGTTATCTACCCCTTCAGCTGGCTTGTCTAAAGTCCAGTAAATATTATTGCCTATCTGACTTAGACCTTTTTATGTAGAATCAAAACAAGGCTCTGTTAAATCAAAACCCTCTTTGTTCAAACACCCGAGTATTCCCTATGGCAAAGTATACCTTTTGTTGTGATAAACATTGTTCAAATGACCATTGTGATACTGCAAAAAGAGTTATAAAATGCCTACTTGCACTTTATATCACATAAGCATGTTACTGATGCCTCAAATAATGAAGCGCTAAATACCTTACGCTAGACTTTCTAATTTACTTTATATTTACAGGAATATATTAGCTCTTGAATGGCATTTAATTCTGTAAAACGGTGATTAAAATATGTAATAGGCATAAAAGATTAATATCACAAAAGTACAGGCAGTTCACGTAGCATGATAAATAACTTGCAGAAAAAACTATTTGCTAAGCATTGCAAATTAAATAATATTACAGCTCCAGAAAAATTATTCACGTCTGCCAGGGCTGTTTTACAACAGTAAATAACATTTAAACATGTTTTTACTAAGTATATATTTATTGTCCAGAATAGAGTTCAGACAACTTATCCAATAATTTTAAATTCATTAATATTTTTGTGCCAGCAGTTGCAGGGAAAGATCTTGGCCCTATTGAACACAATAATAAGCCTCCCACTACTTTTATGGATGCAAGCCTGGTGATAAGGTTGTCTTCATTTTCTTCTTCCTGGCATCATACAAAGTCATAGGCTCCGCAGTGTTGATGTTTCAAAAAAATAAAAAAAACACTTAAGAGCTCTATGTGTAGTGCAAGCTTCTGCCTTTCCTAGGCCAGATGTCTTTTGTCTTCATCAGGAGGAAAGCCAGAGAAGGGACCAGCAACAGTTTACTCTCCAGGATATCTTAAACTTCATAAAAAATAATATGTAGTGTTTCAAAGACTATACAGGCAATGTAGCCTCTAGTTATCATATGTTAGTAGTGTAACATAATAATAGTTCCATCAAAATAACATGGAAATCTATGTTCTGACTTAGTAGGTTGTAGAAAGGCTTAAATCAATATTGCATAAAAGCTATATGGCCAAATTCCTGCTGTTTCAGCCAGGGAACCTAGGACAAGGCACACCAAATGAAGGTCTGGCACTTTCTTTCTCTTACATGCAGAATCTCCAAATCCACTGCAAAATCACTGCTGTTGGAGGTGACCCGGGTTTTTGTGAAATATTACTCTGAAAGACAGCACGTACTTTCATGTGGTGTGCTGCCTATGAAAGAGCTGGGAAAAAGTAATCCATTGCCTTACTGAGGAATTTTTTTTTTAAAAAAAAAAACAACCTCTCAATAGGTGGACATTAAAAAATGAGAACCATGTTCTATTTTAAGATTACCTGTTCAGTTCTCAAAAGCTTATCTGTAGGACAAGAAAAGAAATGTGACTAGTCACGTGTACAGTAAAACTCAAGAAATTTCACTGAGGGGAATGCTAATAGGCATGTAACTTTTTTCTCTTGCATTATATTATATATTTTTTCAGAATTATGAAGAGCTGTTTAATGGTCTTAATAGGGGTCTGTCTCAGGAGTAACTTTTTTGGGGAAACAAAATACCAACCCAGAACACTCTTTTACTATATAGACAACTCAAATGTGAAGCAGTAATGAATGGGTGTGAGGAGACTGGTGGTAGCCAAGGTCATGGAGCTGGATGCTCTTGCGTGCAGAGGTGTGGTACTTCTTGTTTGGTTGGTTTCTTTTAAAGCACAGCTAACATCTTACACTACTTGCGTATAAGGAGCTTTTTGTTTGCACCAAAGAAATATGAAAATGCTATTGTGACAACATGTTCAGAATAAATACAGGAAAAAAAATATTTCTTCCTCCTTGGAGACTGAGCTTTAAGTGGGCTATTAAAGCAAATGAGGCTGTTGGGATCTCGGAGTAAGACTCCAGCTGGCTCTTGGAAGCCAAGCATGCGTGGCAGATGGTGGGGGCGTACAAGGTAGCCTCCTCTCCTGTGCACACTCGTGTGAATCCCAGGAATGGCAGGGGTGCTGCCCCACTGGGACAGAGCAAAAGGCTGAGTAAGTATTGCATGAGTAGTGCGAACTCTTAAATGGGATATGTTTTCAAAGACCTGTATTGCATTAGCATCATGGAGCCCTACTGATAAACGGTATCAAGCTGGGCTTGAAAAATCAGACAACCTAAGTGGGCATTGGCTACAAGGAACTCTAACTGTGCAAGCAGAACTCATTGCTTTACAAACTTAGAAGTGTGAAGACTGGTAATGAAGAGAGTAAGCTAAACACTCACGTTGGTGTCACTTTCAATATAAAAATCCAAGCTTTTCTACAATCAATGGACAAAATCAGGCCGTTACTAGGACTTTATCCCAAATACATCCCGTGAGGCGCTCTGCGTGCCCTATAAACTGCAGGGAGAATGGCCCTGGTCACTGGGATCACCCTGAACAAGGTGGTGGCTGAAATCCACACTATAACCCCTCAGCTTCTGTGCCTGCAACAGTGACTGACAGCATGACTATGGAACACCCACATACAAAGAGATACTGCACTGTACATATGGCAGAGTACAGAAAAAAGACCAAACAAAATCTAGCAAAAATGTAATTTTCAGAAGAGGGTGGGAGATACAAACAGCAAGCAATTCTTTAGAGCAGAAAAGATGATCACAACTGGTTAAGACAAAACCACCAAGTTTTCACTCTGTTCCAATTTTATTCTACTGCATAGGCATCTGCTATGTATGGTCGAAATACCAGATTTTTCTTCTCTCAGATAGTACAAAGAAGGAATAGAAAAGAGGAGAGGAGAATGATGAACATCAACTCTTGGCAGCTAGCAAGTGATAACATAAAAAGCACTTATGGCAATCTCAAAGCATAGATACTTTTAATTTATTTAAAAGAAAATCCTATTCAGAACGCAAGTAAGTTGTTGGCAGGAGCTATATTACGTTAATTTGTCTATAAATGTAATGTTTGTAACTTGGGCTTCATGCACTGCTTTAAATATTTGGATGAAAAAGTATAGCTGTTGGTGGTCTCTGTTAGTAAGTTCAGCCTAAGGGAGCTTTATGAATCTAAGGAGCTGTATGACCTGTTGCTAGTCTTATTTCATTCTCTAGATATCAAGCAAGAAAATACACAGCAAGTATCAAGAGTAAATACCCCTAATATTTAAAACTGAATTGGATTTAAGACTATGCTATAAAATCCTGTTCTGCTGGGAGACTAGACAAGATGACGCCTATTGATCTTATGAGCTCCTAACATTTTTCATCACTGCTGTATTAACAAAGCAGCTAAAATATTTCACAAAATATCTGGCACTTTTTTTTCCTGTTCTAGTTAAAATATTGTTTGGTGTTGAAACCTTTCTTTTTGGAGGGCAGTGGGGGAAGGGTGGGGTCTAGCTGGGATAAAGATGTCTAAACTAGACAGATCATGGTGAAAAGACTTTTCTCAAAGATCTTTTGTAACTTTCTATTTGGGTTTATTATGATCTCTATGACAATTTCAGACATCATTCCAATGGCGCTTACTCGTGTCTGATGCCAGTTAAATGGCTTCAGAGAAGGTGCCCGTGGCTTCCACCACGGGAAGCTGCAGGTCGAACAGGTCCCTTCTGCACCCAGCGCCTGTGGTGTGCCAGCCATGTGTGTGATACCACTGAAGCCTGCCCTGCTGATGGCAGGCTGACACGCCGGTGACGGAAGAAGAGTTAGAGACCCAGAGATGTGCAGGGGGAAAGGGGGTGGCCTTGAGCTGATGGCAGCTCTCAGCGGAGCAGCGCTGGGACGCGTGCTGTGCTGTTGGCGCAAACCTACCTCTATATATGCTGGATTTCACACAGGTTTATCATCCCCACTTACTCTTTGTGCAGGTCAGCCTTTGATTACAGCAATGGCTTGTCTTGTGTAGGACACAGGAACATGGAGATTTGGAAGTGGCACGAGACTTTTTATTTTTTTTTTTTTCCTTCTGTCTCATCTGAAAACTATGTGGGCCGCAGCAGTGAGACAGCAGCATTTTTATGGTTTTTTTGGTGACAAGTTAAGACTTGAAAACAAAAGCCCAGTGGCCCGAGGGCTCTGCTTGCCGGCCTCTGAGGGGGGGACGAACCGCTGTGGTCCTGGAGCGATAGCAAAATCACCCCGACCCAACCCAAAAAAACTTTGCAGCGTCTGGATATAAAGCACAATGCATCCGCCTCACGCCAACACTGCTAAATCAACCGGCTGTCATGTCGTGATTGAGCGCGACTCTTCGGGGCGGCTCTCTCCCCTCCTCGGGGCAGATCGAGCGCAGCCCGGGGCCGGCCCGCACCCCTCCCGCTTCCGCGGGGTGCCTCTGCCCCAGCAGCCGCCAGAGCGGCCGGTTACCGCTGGCACCGCCGGAGGGGCGAGGGGAGGCTTCCCGCATCCGCCGGTGCCTGCCCTCCCGCGGCGCCGCCGTTACCTCAGGGCTCGGCGGGACCGCCGTTAACCTCAGGGCTCGGCGCGGGCACCCCGCGGGGCCGCAGTTGCCTCAGGGCAGGCGCGGGACGGCGGCGGTCTCTCTCTCTCCCTCCCTCTCCTCAGCCCTGCCCTGGAGCCGCCTCGGAGGCAGCGAGGGGGAGGGAGATCCCTTCCTCCCCGCAACAGCCCCCCAGCCCCATCGCTTGCGGGGCTCGGCGGCGCCGGTGTCTCAGACAGCGGCCCCCCCACCCTCACCCCCCGCCCCTTACCTGCGGGTGAGACCGGCTCGCCTTCGCTGAGCTCCCCGGAGTCCGAGTCCATGCTGCAGGTACGGGCGGGGGAGAGGGAGCGAGGGGCAGCGAGGGGCGGGAGGAGTGCCCGGAGCCGGGGAGCGGGAGCCTGGAGCGAGCGGCGAGCAGAGCCTGCTGCCTCCTCCTCTCCTCCCAGCCCGGGCGCTGGGTCGGCGCCACCACATGCAGCCACCTCGCTTAGTGCCATTGGCTGCAAAGGAGGAGCGGAGACGGGCGGGCTCCGGGCGAGGGGCGGAGGGAGCGGGGGCGCGGCGGAGGAGCGGGCTCTTCCCGAGCCTGTTACACAAGTTGGTCTGGCGGCCGCCTGCTTCTCCCCGCCGGGGCCGCGGGTCCTCGGGACTGCCCGGCCCTGGTGCGGTGAGGGCCGGGCGGCCGCGGCCTCCTCGCTCCCCCGGGGGCTCCAGGCCGCTCCTGAGGCAGAACTTCAGAGGACGAAAAGGACCTAAATGACAGACAGTCATTGTCACACTGGCTGCCGTTGCTGTTACTTTGTCTTTTCCCTCTTGTGGGCGTTATCTTCGCGTTTCTTTTCACTAGCTCTCTCCCCTTAATGATAATTTTCCTAAAAAATTAGTAATTCGAACCGTGGGGGCTAACGGGGACGTGTCAGCTCTTATCAGCTATTCATGCCCAGAAGAATATCGAAGGAGGGAGTTTTGCCCCTGCCTGGTTTGCACGTTGTTTGCAGGCTCAGGGAGACAGAGCAACACTTGGTAAATGAAGGCTGTGTCAGAAGACTCTTTTGAACTCTTGAGCCTGAAAACTTTATAGCTTGAACTCTGCAGACTTTGCCTGTGTCCTGCTGGCTGCTACAGTCCTGACCCAGACCTTAATTCAGCGATTGAGGCCGCTTGTTCAGCTCGGGTGAGGTTAGGTAGATCTTTCCCTTTGCTTTTGCTCCTTTCCCTTTTTTTCTTGCTGTTACAGGCCAAAGATCACTAATTCTAGCACAGAAAAGTCCCAGGAAAGTAGTAGCAAGAATACTTTTCTAACTGGGAACAAAATGTCATCATAGACTAGGCCTCATAGGTCTGTCTGATCCATAGATGTGGCACCTCCTAGGAGCGAGCTGGTGCCTTGAACTCTTACCTGCAGATGACTGCAATCTCCAGCCAGGCGTTTATGCCTGTAGCTGTAGACCAGGTATCTCTTTCTTTGCTCTGTAACTCTCTTCCTTCCCAAACCATGCGGAACCTCACATTGCTGGAGAAAGCAGCGCCTGGACGCTGCTTTGAAGCTGCGTGTATGAAGTTATCTGTTGTCATCAGACCATGCCAAACACCCTTGACAAATGTGAAGACCTTCTCTGTTAGTGTATACAGTGACATTTTCTAAAAAAAAAAAAAAGAAAGAAAAAAGGATTCTTTATAAAATCAAAGGGCCCTGTCAGATTCTTTTCAGTGATGGCTTATCCTGTGCAATGCTGAGAACTACAATAGTAAAAACGAAGGCGAGTTTGCCTTATGTTCCAGGGTGAATCCTAGCATACTCCCCTGCCTTCAAATCGGATTAAGCCCGAAGAGATAGAAGATCTCAAACTTTCTGGCCCTGGAATGCATGCATTGGTATGTTGAATTTAGCCACAAAATTCTTCAATCTCCGGATTGAAAAGTTAAGTGTTAATTAATTTTTCATGTTGCTGTCATACCCTGGGGCTGTAGTGTTAAGTCAGTTTTGTTTTTTATTCCATGAATACAAGTTCTGACTTTTGTTTGTAATTCTTTTCATTAAATTTTAAATGACATTCCACATAGTGCTGATTATAATCCCATAAATTAGTATCATATAAGGAAAAACGTTTAAATTTAAGTGATTCTAGGATTCTATTGTGAGGAGCCAATGCAAAATCAGAATGTGGATGATGTGGGGAATCTACAAGCATCATATAAACAGTGTAGCAATAGAAAAATGCTGAGATTAAGTCACAAAAGATAATCCCAGATACCACGCCAACAACAGAACTTGAGAACTGGAAAGAGTTTAGTCTCTCTCTGTCCCTTTTGTTGTTTGCTTCTTACTAGCATAAATGCAACCTAAAAACCCCTCTCCAATAAATGTAGAACAGTTTAAGTCTAATAGGAACGGTAATTTTTTATTTGAGTGTAATTAGTTAATTTTCTGGACTATAACGGTAGTTTCTAACCTGGAAGAACTCTGGCTTTCTAATGACAATGGCTGTAATTAGGTAAGCCAAAAAAAAAAGTGTTTTTTGCAGGGACACGTGTACAGTGGAACCCTTCCTGCTCCCCCAGCGGCAAAGGGAACTGCCCGGTACAGTGTATTCTGGGTCATGTAATGAGCTGATACAAGGCAGCTGTGTATGCGCTTCCAAGGTATTCTGTTCCAAGGTATTTTTGCCCTATTTTCTGTGTGGCCTTTTTTGTCTGAGTGCATAACCTATACTATAATTGCACTTAAATGGTAAACTCTGAATAGTCAGTCTTCTCTGCTACTGATCATAGTTCAGTTGGTAAAAGGGCAGATTATTTTTCATGAAAGATGGAAGTCTTGGCACAGAATAGTTAAAACGAAAACTGAATCCAAATTATTTTAATTCTTGTCAGTTTTTTTTATCCTTCTATAACCACAATAATAAATGTTATGATGAAAATGGTGTAACTTAATCAATATTGTATTGCATCAGACTTGTGATATATACGTTGGGCATTCTCATTACTATGCTGTAATTACTTTCTATTCCACAGTAAATGCTGTTTCAAGATTACTTTCCCCCTTTATTACTGCAAACTGTAAAGCAGGTATTAAAGTTTTCAGCTGGAACAGAATGAGCATATTGTTTTGTTTCAAAACATATGGTTAGAATTCAGTTTTTTTCCTCCTTAATGGTCTCTGCCCAGCAGAGTCCAGCACTTGGTTTAACATGTGACCTGGAAAATTCCATATGCTTAGAGTTCTGAACTTCATAGTTTCCGCTCGTTACAATACTGGTGCAGAGAAAAACACAAGAGGTTTATTAACAGTGATATATATACCAGTTGAATGCATATTAAATGAAACTCCACATGAAGAAAGTTGATGTTTCCTAACTTATTTATTTTTTGCATTTAGTACAAATCGTGCAATTACATATTCATTGTTACAAGCTAAAGCTCTGTGACTGTTTCCTTTATTACTAGGGTAGATCTAGCGTGTCCAGAGAAGGGCTACAAAGCTGGTGAGGGGTCTGGAGGACAAACCTTATGAAGAATGACCGAGGTAGCTGGGGTTGTTTAGCCTGGAGAAGAGGAGGCTGAGGGGAGACCTTATCACCCTCTACAACTACCTGAAAGGAGGCTGTAGAGAGATGGGGGCTGACCTCTTCTCCCTGGTGACAAGTGATAGGACGAGGGGAAACGGGTTCAAGTTATGTCAGGGGAGGTTTAGATTAGATATTAGGAAACATTTTTTCACTGAAAGGGTTATTAAACATTGGAATAGGCTGCCCAGGGAGGTGGTGGATTCACCATCCCTGGAGGTGTTTAAAAAAAGGGTAGATGGGGCACTGAGGGACATGGTTTAGAAGTGGCTCTTGTCAGGGTAGGCTAAAGGTTGGACTCGATGATCTTAAAGGTCCCTTCCAACCTCAACAATTCTATGATTCTATCTAAAGATTGTTGGGATATTTAGAAACTGGAACATTTTTTCTTAAGGCTTAGTTAATACGTTTGCCTGCAAATCTCTACAAATATGATTTACCAGGGGAGCTGGTAACACAGCCGATTGGAACTGTCCCATGTGTTGGGTATATTCCGAGTTATATGACGCTGTCTGTAGCGGCTACATCACTGTATGGCTCCTCCATTCACATTTCAGCTGCATCTGGTCTTGATCTTCATTCCATATGGAATTTATCTGAAATCCTCCTCTGTCTACTCATTGTATCTGAGTGCTGAAGGTCTGCCTGTGAGAGCTTTTAGGATTCATGCTTTTTCACTGTTCTATCTGCAAATCATGCTTGCATGTTCACACAAATAGAATTTTATTGTATTCTAAGTACTTAAGTGGCCCAGCTACCATAGTATCTATGTCTAGTATATTTATCCTTACAGGGCTATTGTGAAATAAGGATAATAATATATCTCTCTTTCAGAGAGAGGGAAACGGGATACTGAGAAGCTGTGATTTAAAGTCGAATGTGAAGCACAGACTTTCACCTGTACCTCTTAAGCTGTACCTGAATTGTTAGGTTACCCATTTCTGCTAAATAAAAGATTGGCAAGCTGCCTGTGCTTTGCTTCTTGAGCTTTGCTCCTTCAAACTGAGCCTTCAAACCTATCCCAGGAAGCAATCTCTTTTTTCTTTCCGTTATTAAATCTAGCAGAACCCCTTCTGCACTACCATCTTTGTGTCTGACTTGTATGTATTAGACTGTAAAGACACGTGGGTAGGATTACATCTTCTTTTTGGCTCTAAATGTAAAAGTGTAGATTATTTCTTTTCTCACAAATAATTTTTTACATTATTTAAATAAGGTCTACCCTAGGATGTACTGTTTCTGATACAGTTGCCTGATACTTTGCTTCACAATTTATGATACTATATTTCGCATATCCAGGTGCCATTGCTACTGAATGTATTAAACAGAGAAGCGTCTCTCACAGACTGATATACTAATGAAATGTACTGTAGCAGATTTTAGATTTTTTTTTTTCCAATTTCTTTGTGGTGTCAGTTTTCTTCATGAAATATATATACGTGTACTTTTTGTACCTTTATTGGCAAAACATGAATAACCAATATCAAGGATCAGTAGATTCTCTGTCAACAACTTCGTCGTGCCAGGAACTTAGATTCTTACTGATGTCTGGAAGCTAGTCAGCATGCATATACGTGTATACGTTTTGCATGCATTTTTAATAGATTTTAATTGCAATAAGGCATCTATTGGTGGTCTACAAACACTCTTCATAGTTGATTTAGAATTCCAATAATGAACAAGATGTTTGCATTACTTTAATTCTTACTCATGTGCCAGTAGGTATTCAAAGATCTAGATTTTTGTAATATCTGGTTTAGGCAGTGCATGTATATCCTGTGTTGAGAGAATAAATATGGAAGAGTGCAGTATGTCCTGCCAACCCATTTTTTTTTTTTAAGTTGCTGTTAAGAGATGTAGGGCATCAGCTCTGAATACCTACCATACTATAGACATATTTTTAGCCATTGGACTTGCTGAATTGCGTTCTGTCATTTTCTGGTGTTGACTCTTCTTGAAGAAGAGTTGAGGAAGCAGTTACAGACTGAGGCTGCAGGCTGGTACTGGTGCTAACCTATGCTGTGTTGTTTTTGGAATATCAGATTTAAAGCCAGGATTGAGATTTAGCTTCAGTCACCTTGAAGAGCCTTGTAAGGTGGTCTTAAGAGATTTTAATTGAAATGAAATAAAGTAGAATAGAAAAATATTGTACTCTTGTGCAACTTACATCATGCTGAACTGCATTACTCTTGGTAGGTTATCAGAAAGGGTAGTTTTGTCAGAAATTGATATTTTCACCTGCTTAAACAGGCTGGGATTGTGGGCTGACTAGCACAGGAAAAGTTTAATAATGGTAAGCAATTGGTCTGATCCAAATTCTGTCCGCTCATACTAAGAAAGGAAGATGGAACAATAAATATTGTTTCCCTTGAGCTGTGCAACACTGAACAAGGGCAGAAACTTTTAATGAAGGAGCAGTCAAATTGGGAGGCAAGCCTGATAACATCTATGCTTACAGACACAGGAGAACAGCACACCCAGAGTAGTGCCCACTTTTTGTGGGTTTGGTTTTTTTGTGGTGGGTTTTTTTTTTTTTTCCCCCCTCAAGCAGTAACTTATCCTGTTTCCTCTTACCTTATAGAAATAAGACTCCTGTGATCATTGAATGGCATAAATGTTCGTGTCCGTTTTTTGGCCATGAGGATGATGTTACTTTTCTGTTCACTTAGAGTAGGGTCTTGCTCATAGAATAAGATTTTCTGTATTAAACTGTAATTTGAATTGTGTGGTTTTGTAGTTTTGTACTACTTCAGTGATCATAGAATCATAGGGTTGGAAGGGACCTCTGGAGATCATCTAGTCCAACCCCCCCTGCCAGAGCAGGGTCACCTAGAGAATGTGATATTTGGGTTAGTGATAGGGGTTAGTGATATTTGGGTTGTTTTTTTTTAAAGGTACTTTACTACTCTTTTGGGGTGATGATTGGTCCTGTGCTTAGAAGAATGCCGATCTTGCAACTATGTGTGCAATTTGCTGTAGATTAGCAAACTCTTGCATTCATAACCTTGCATTCTAAGCAATTAAGGAAATAAAAGCTACCTTCCCAAACTGTGAAAACACATCAGTTAATTCTGTTGGTGAAAAATTTCTTTTGAGGAAATTATTTGTGGAAATTTTGTTGGTTAGGCCATCACCCTCACTTGTTTTCATGAGCAGGGAGTTAGGCATCTCTATTTTAAAGCCCTAATAAATTAGTTACTTATTTTACTTGCAATTTTAAATTTCATTACAGGTGGGGTACTAATAACATTAAAGGATAAGACTAATTAGCTGAAACATGAATTTTGTTTCTGCTTTCTCTGTTCTGGCGTTGGGAAAATAAACTTTGAAGAATTTTACTCAAGGGAATCACTGTAAAATATAGGATAAAGCAGGGGATTGTCTTTCATTTTGTCCCCATTCTGATGCTGTAGAGAAAGTTAGGAGACAGCTGCTGGTCAAAACCATTTTCCTGTCTGCCACTGTCTTTGGAAATTATTTTGAATTCTTGTGGTGGTCACTGAAGTTATTTTAAAATACGTCACATGCCTTGCTTGCCACGTGTTGTTGAGTTATGTGCTTCATTACGAGGGTTGATTTTTCTGAAGGCTACATTTAAGCCTTTGACAATGTCTAAAATGCAAGTAAAATACAGTTAAACCAACAACAGATGCTGCTTGTTACTGAGCTGTATTTCACCAAGCTTTGAAACAGTTTTCTGCTTCTGGTGTGGAAGATGGGTCATCCTTGTTTTCATCCCTGATTTCAAATTATGTGTAGGAGGAGGATTCCACAACATGATACTCTGAGAAAGCAGAGAAAATTTTGTTGCTAGGAAACTATGGAGGACCTATACTGTACTGTCTTTCCAGAATGTTTTATAGTTAGTGTCAGTTATTTCATTAACTCTCATTCTAATCCTATTCTTTATTCAAACATCCATATTTTTTCCTATAGTCATGATGTTTGTTACACACTTATGTGTACTAGAAAATACATTCTTTCTGTGGTTATTTCTGTATTGCTTTCTTCTCTTCTTCAACACACAAAAAACAACCCACCAAACATTTCAGATTGTGTTGTGTTTTGAAGGCAGGTATTTATTTACATGATAATGTTGCCTAGGCATTCTGAATTATTAGGATATGGTAGGTCATGCTCTCCCACAAAAGACAAATGCTGACATCCACAGAGTTACACAACTTACCTAGAAACTTATTAACACTTTTCAAATTGGATATTATCAAGAAAAAGTCTTAAAGCATATGGTGTTTTGCAGAAAACTAGGTCTGATTGCTCCTTTTCACTGGGTGCTGTGACTCCCATTTTACAGCCATAAGATGTATCTGCATATTGGAAAGGTGTCTGAATCCCTGCTGTGGGTTTCAGTCCATGAGTGATGCACCTGTGACTGAAATAGTGATGCAACATCTGAGATCAGTCTTGGTATAGAGCTTCTGCTAAGAACTGTAGCACCCTTTGGACTAAAGGAAATCATAATCTCCAAGAGGCAATCATAGAGACAGAAAACAATTTTTTGTGGAGCAATTCACTAACATCCACCGACTTTGCTCAAATAGCAGCATGTTAATATACTTGTTTGTGGTTTCTGCGGAGCTTGATGGGATTTTTGGAACAGTATGGGAACATCATCTTCATCTGACAGTGTGTGGGCATTACTTCATGACCATTTCTAAGAGCATGGCAGAAGGCACTCTGCTACCCACCTATCTATAAATAACTAAAGATCATCAACCCAAAAGTAAAATTGCATTTTATGGGTAGTCTTAGGAACATGCAACATAGGCAATTAGATTACATATAGTCTTATAACAGTCCCACTAAAGAGAATAAAATCACTTAGAAACTTGCTGCCCAGACCACTTTCAGGTGAATTATTTCTCTTGCACACACTGAGGGATTTCGAGTACCTCTGTAAATACAATATGTGAATGACTTGAATTAACTTAGACAGTATGAATTTGACTGTAGATAGGTAGGTCTAGAGCCTTTACTTTCGTATGACTTGATTTTTGAATTGTAGCTCTTGGGTCCTCTTTGCAGCTAAGGTAGCTGAACGGGCTAGAGAATGTATAAAGGCCATTTTTAATACTGGTGGAATTTTGAAGGAAACACAAAATGTAAAGGACATTGATAACTTTCCATAGTCTTTCAGTGAGCTCTACAGACTGCTTGCCATTGGCAACCACTACAGGAAACCTACCTATCCCTGTACGAGATGTGGCCTTCAAGCCAGGATTTTTTGAAATAAAGCCCTCTTGCAATCTTTGATGGCTGTGTGTCTTTAGGCAGAATCCTTTGTTCAGATGGCAGTTCCTGTTTTTTCCCAAAGAGAAGAATTTATGGAAAAACTTGGTTCCATCTTCCCTCCCACCCCACCCCTTCTTCCGAGGAAAACACTGTTGATAAACAGCCATTTAATTGAGCATTAGAATTGGTGCAGTCATTCTCAATGTTCTGCAGGAGTAGGGAGGAAGATAATGTCTGGTTGAGAAGGATTTTAAGGTTTGGGACTGGGGAAAAACAGAACACAAGCAAGTTTCAGTTATAGCCTACTTCTTAGTAGTTTCCTATTGGTTCTGGAGAAACACAGGTTCACAGTCCTCGTTTGCCTGATTGAAAATGAAGACTTGAACCTATCTATTTATCTCACATCATATGAACTGCCTATGAGTTGTTCTGATTCATTGCGTGTATGTATAGTTATTCAAAGTGAATATTTCTAGCAAGAGAGGTTCAAGCTGGGCTACAGATGTAAATCAGTTGTTCTCTTGATAGATAGTACTGAGACTATCTTCCTTTAATATTTCTGAGCTTGGCAGTGTGGGACGTGTCTGCCTAATGATGTCTAATCCACAATTTTGCGTAAATTCTATTTCCAGCATATACAGGGGAAGAGTAATGTTGAGAAGTGGAAAAAAATACAGCGGGTAAAGCATACCAAAGAGCTAAGAAGGAAAAATGCTTATTAACACACCTGGTACTGTGTAATTTGGAATAAAAACACTTGGGTGCAATGCTTTTTGTGAAAAGTGCTTAATGTCTTAGCGGTATGCTGATGTAGAAATACCTGTGGCTGCCAAGTCAGAGAGCAGATGTGCTTCTGTCCTTGAAAGGTACAGAGTTATGAGGAAAAATGTGAGGTAGAATAGGAGCATTGCATTAGTGTGTCTTTGTATTTTGCTTTGTTAAGAAAACAAGCTCGGGTTGTCTTTCTCTGCCTGAATAACTTTCAATACAACTAGCCAGTTTCAAAAAGGCAGGAGAGGAGGAAAGCATGCCTCAAAAATGATTCAGTTTCTACAAACTGTGAAAATTGGGTCTCCCTCCTTCACGCAGCAACCAAACTGGTATCCCTGCTCAAGGAAAAAAGGAGGGAAAACTCATCTGTTGTTTGTTTGGCAGCAACTGCCTGGACGGTTGTCATGCATTAACTCAGATTTAGGTAGTGTATCACATGCTGTCTCTTTGTTGGTAGGCCTTTTGGAAGGTAAATTGCAATTTACTGTGGTGTGGGGAAGAAAATAGGAGTGGCTTAGGTACTGAAGGATCCACATCTACAGGAAAGAAGGTATGTTAATTTCTCTATGTGTGTAACAGCATATTTGAAAGTGGAATTACAGTTGTGTAGAAAATTGCTGTCATGACTCACTATGATCCTTCCCATTTTTATTCTGACCAGCAGGCAGTTGTTTGAAAAAAGAAAAAAACAATAATGTATATACACCAGAAGAAATCCATAATGATGAAAATGGTAATGAGATAAAATAGCAATATGCTTTGATCATTAAACTGGAGAGTCAGGCAGACAAAAAGAGTTCAAAATGCAAACAGTCTAAAAATTGGGGTGAGTGCGACTAAGTAAAATGTCTGATCTTTGAGATTATTGATTTTTAATGTAGGTTTATGTTAGAAAATCAAGTTGTGAAGTGATATAAGACATCTGGGGCTCCTCAACTCTGTAGAAGGGCCTGTTGTCAGCTGGTATATGAAATTAATGACATGAGGATCAGGAGAAAGGATAGTCAGATTTTTCAAAGCAACATAGTATTAGTTCAGCTGAAGCCTGACATAGAGGATGAAAATATTACATGAATAGGCATATTGTGTGGCATATTTACCTAGTGGCAATTGATAGTGTACCTCCAAGCCTTGCTGTGTAAGATTTAAAAAGCCAAGGAGAAACTACTTGGGATTTTTTGAGGATTAGTTTTTTGTGTATCTTGTAAAAAATAGTAGCGTTCATAAATTGTAGTGAGAAATGATAAGGTTATTTCTTACAGAAAAAAGAATTCTGAAAATGTAGCAGACATTGAAAGACAAATGTAAAACCTGTGCTGTAATGTGGATTGAATATGGAAAAAAATATACATTTTTATCAAACTGTAAATCAAACCGTTAGAACTGTTGAGCATACAGTGAATCGTTTTATGGGTGAAATCCTGCTATCTAAAGTCAATGGACATTTTGAGAGTTCAGTAAGGCCTCCATTTCATTTCAGAGGTGTAAAAGTGACACAAAGATGACTTCACGTTGTCCAAGTAGGACAACTGAAGTCCTTTTCCTCACACTTCATGTGTTATTCTGTGGGAGCACTGGGAGAGATGATCTCTTAGTTTTCACAAATATGATCAGCTGAGATAAGAAGGAATGGTCTACGGGGTCAATGGCGGTGAAGTGATAGGAAAGGTCTCAAAACAAGACTTGCTGGGAATTGGCTTGATATCAAGTCTCCTTCAAGAATAGAACTTCATTGCGAAGCCCTCAATCTGGGAGAAACACTGTGCTCTCTCACATTGGCCCCTTCTTTGCAGTTATCAGCTGCATCTAGTTTAGGAATATAGGAGGGGCAGGCAGATTGAATTGCCTGCATGTGGAATTTACTGGACTGCACTCCTAGTGCATTTTGCACAATGGTAGCTGGGAGGGCAGGATGCCGAGTCAGTCTCAACTCATCCGCACATGTCCATAGCAGAGCACATCCTGGGGAAAGGCATTTGGTTAAAACTCAATGAATTCTCACAGCTTCAGTAGGTGAGACTGCTCTAGGGAGGCAGGTATTAGACTAGGACAAGTATTGTAAAACGTGATGTGAAGGATGCTAGTGTGGGATGATTTGATCAGCAGCACGTGGAGCAAAACCTGAAGAGGAGACAGCACTATGTGTTTCAGACTGTGAGAATCTTACCCTCTTTCTCTGTGTGTGGCTAGGAAGCCCAGTTCATTACTGAGAACAAAAGTAAACCAACAGATTTCGGATAGTATCCATGGGTTGGTTATATAACAACACTTTCAGCTCTGTATCAAGTTACCATGAGAAGCGAGCTGAGTCACTGCGGAGATTCATCATGGATATCACAAGCCCAAGGGTAGATGAACTGCTGAAGCAGGTGTTACAATGAAAGAATTTGAAGAACGATAGAAAGCCATCACAAAGTCTATGAACTGAAATGCTGCAGAGAACATCAGGGTACTAAAGTAAGCATGTTATTTCATTAGATAAAGAAATGAGATAAGGTTTCCACCGTTTTGAAGGACAATGAACTGTGACTGTACCAAATAATTAACAGGAAAGCATGCACAACAATCACCAATCCTATTAATGAGACCACGTGTCCCTAAACAGAGTGTTCAGAGCTTTGTTAAACTCAGCCAAGTACCATGAAGTTCTAACAGTGTACTGAGAATTTCAAGAGAAGGATCTAAAGTGCTTAGTAGCGGATGTCATTCTAGAGATAAAAATATCTTATCTGGGGTAAGACTGGGCCTGGCTATTCATGTTTTTACTGAAGGACAGCATTCTTTGTTCTAATGGGTTCTAGGACTTTTAGAGTTCTAATGAGCGGCGTTTAGCACCGTGAAGGAGGCATGGAGCCTGTGGTATTGCTGTCACTTCCTCACAGCATCTTGCAGTAGAAATGAGGACTGATTCAAATATTCACAGTTGAGGCACCATTGCAATAAAATTTTGCTGTGACCTACTGGAACTGTTAGGAGAGGTGAGCCTTAGTTAACCGATTATGTAACTTCTAAAAACTTTTCCAAGTTAAGGATAGATTTAAGAGGTAGAAATGAAAATAAATATAAGAAGTACAGGGACATATACAATTAGAACTGCATAGTATCACACTGAACGCTAGCCAAACCTACTTTGGGGTAACAGGTTCGGTTTCAGAAATGGACTTGTGTTAAAGTGTGATTGTCTTGATATTGAAAAATACTATATGAAAAGGCAACCTTACAAAGCATTGTGCAAAGCATCTGTGGGTTGGATTTAAGCAGTCCATTTGTTGTATCCCTCTCACAAACTATGATAAAATGAATCCTGAAATACCTTATGTAATGACTCATCTGAAATTAAGATGTGTCAGTGTTCATAAACAATGCTGTTCATCTTCTGTGTGTATGTGCATGTGTAAGAGGTGTAGGTGGAAGCTGAAGTTTTAGTTGTGATGACTCAGCCTTTATTCACTGTTTCTCTTATTCCTGATTTATGAAGAAATTATCTTCTTTCCTGTGCACTTAGATAGCTGAAGTTCCACGGTTCAGTGGGGAATGTAATGTTTGTTTCCTGGATCAGTCCTGAGATTTTTATGTCTCAGATACTTGACTGTTAAAAATCCAGCCTCCTGTCACAGGCAGTGATCTGTTTTTTTGGCCATCTTTTCTTCACTCCCTTTCTTGGTAAGCCACTCAAGTTTATGGGGAAGTTTTACCTACCCTCTTCTCTGTCAGATTTTACATGCTATTATTAAAGTGGTTTTGGAGGGGTAAAGCTTATTAAGAGAAATATGCCTTTACGAATTTCATATTCTCAAAGCAAGTGTTCTCATTTTATTATCTTGCCAGACTATTTGATAAGCCAGTGACCAATTAGAATACAATGCAGAATGTTTACGCAAAAATTATAGGAAAAAAAATACTTTTGATAGTGGTTAGGTCTTGATTGGTAAATAGGTGAAATAGTCTATTTAACTTTCCAGTATGTTTTTTTTCCTATTAGGATTTCTGTCGTTATAAATTTTAGATTCTGTAATTTGTATAATCTATCAGCTGCTAAAATCTTGAGTAAAGTATGAAAAAGGTGACTTGTTTTGTATAAGGACTAAGTTCAGACTGAGAGTTTCCACTGAAATTTTGTACTAGTAACTTGCAAGCCACACACACTAAGTGTAGCCAGCAGATGGAGGGCTGTACTAGCTGCTTAAAATTCTACTTGGTCTGGCTATCCGTGGCAGACACATTGCAAACTGTCTGAAAGCTGTCATAATTTTGATGCTTTGTATTTCTTACAAAGTGAGAACCTACATTTTAAAAGATGGACGCTGTTATAGTTATTTGAACTATCTTTTCTTCACAATGATATATAGCTCCGTTTATGAATTTTAAACCTTTGTGGATGGTGATGGCACTTAGAAACCAGGTGATCATTGCAAAGCCAGGACATACATACATGCGTATATATGCAGGAGTGGGGGGAGGATGACTGCATTTCTTTTTAACATCGTGAAAATTCAGAAGTCCATAATAGAAATGTACCTGCCAGTCTTGCTACACTGCAATGGTACGTGCCTTTCTTGGTAAACGTTGACCAGTGTAATTCACCACACTAAATGAGATTTCCTTACACAGCATATCAGGGCATGACTGGGTAACAGCTAAGCTGACCTCATGTCGCTTGAAAAGAGCAGGCCTGCTTCTCCTCCTTCTCCCTCTCTGTAAATGACAGCACTCTACTTTTGCCATTATTGTCACAATGCTGTCCAACTTACCTGCCATCTCCTCCCAAGAGCCAGTGGAGTTAAACTGGCAGAAAACCAGCTTGCCAAAGTAAGAGTGAATAGGTTTCTACTGATTTAGTTCCCTGAAAAATTTAACATGAAATTATACAAATGTCAGTGAGAAAGGGGCAGTATTTGTGATCAGGGTAAAGAAAAGGAAAGCAGGTCCTCCTGTTTTAATTTTCAGTATGCATAAAAGATTCCGTCAGTTTAGCTTAGAATTAATGACAGTTTATGAGGTCGCAGGAGCAATATAAGTAAACATACACCAGTAGTCACAGTTCTCCCATAATGAAGGGTAACTTGACTGCAGATATTGTTCTGGAACTTCTCAAGAATGTTACACCTCATCAAATGAACACAGTACTTGTTGATATGGTAATTCCTTCTTTTAAGGCATGTCCAACCTTGGACTTTCTCTTATCTCTTTATTTTATTACCTGTTTATTCGCTGAATGGTTAAACCAACTTCAGTACGAAAATGTACGGAAACTGTGGCAACCTAAGCAGTGACAATAGCAAAGAGGAAAGAAGTAGTTGTGCCAAGTGTTGTTGGTATGTGAATTGACCAAGGCTGCCATTTTCTTTGCCAATATCCACTTTGTTCTGACCCCTTGTACTTCAGGGAATTAGGGGCAGCAGCAACAGAAGCAAGTTGTGTGGGATCCCCCCCCCAAGTTTTCCCCTTCTTTCCTCCACAATGGCTCTGCTGGACCATCTCCCTCTGTTTCTTTTTAGCTGGTCAGCCAACCCAGCATGACTTTTCCCTGGCTGCCTACCATCTGCCTGTAGACTCTCTTCTCCTTTTGTTCCTCTTTAAAAGCGCACTCCTGTGAGGCACTGAGAGTCTGCAGTGAAATGCTGAACATGCACGTTTCCTACTGATGTTTAGGAAGTATGATTGCTCGTAATCAGTTAAGAGAGTTAGCATCTAGAGACAAGGTATCATCACTTGTAAAAAGAACACACCAGCAACGGTAACTCAGTTTGAGCCATGTTTTTCATAGCCTTGTAATGATGTCCTAATGAATATTTATCATTATTTGTGAGACCCTATTTTCAGCAGTCGTGTATTATAGTAACAGCTGACAAAATGTTCATTTTGGTTTGTAATGAAATTGTCTCTGTTTTAGCTGTTTATTATGATGAGGATGTCACTCCCATACCATTGTGACTGCCATTGTAACACAGCTGGATTATTGGCAGGCTAGCAAGCTTAAAGGCATATCTGATTAGTTTGTTTCTTGTCCGGGATGAGGGTCTCTGAGTGGAAATGTTAACTCTTTGCACTGTGCATTTATCTTGTAGCAGAAGTGAACAAAGTCCAATCATGTTTGACAGGTTTTTCTAGTGTAAGAGATCTCTTCCAGAACTTTACAAAGCTTTTGCTTTTCATAGCAGTGACTAAAATAAAACTCCTTCAGTAAGAAGCAATACAAAAGAGTGTTCACTGATAAAGCAAATTCAATTAAATTAGATTTTTATCAACTTCAAATCAGTTGGAATAGACTATAATTTAAGTATTGCAGTAAGGAATGCTTGTTAGGTATGTGCCACAAGAAAGCTGTGTATGCTGCTTGGCAAGGTGTAATTAAGTAATACTTTATTTTGAACGATAACAAAGGCCTTGGCTCATGTGTCAGACTTTGTACTTCACCTTTCTTGTATTCTTGCTACGCTGGACTGATCACTGGAGAGATGTTTGCGATGGAGGGGCTTAGCCCTCATTCTGTATGTACATGGTCCAAAGTTCCCAGTTTTCTTGTACTCTTCTTCCTTTAGCCCAACCAGCGTATTAATTCGGTGAACTTATAAGGCCTAGAATACATTCCCCAGTTCTATACTTGTTGAAAAATGTATTTGAATCAAATAAAAGCTTTTAAGCTTCTTTTGTTCTTAACATTTTAAAGTAACTTTCTAGGTTTTCTTTCAATCCTATCAGACTTTTAAAAAAAAAAAAAATTAAACTAATTTTGGGTAAATCTGTCTTGCATCAAAATAAGTGTCCACAAAGAGTGTTCGTTAGTAATAGGTATTGTACTTAAAAGCCATACCCACGTTAAGCCAATGTACTGCATTGGCTTTGCTGCCACATTTTTATCATATCTGACATAATAGTATAAAAGCACTTTTTTATCTTTTGGGGAACTGCTGATAGTGGCTTGAGGCTTTACAACACATAAAACAAGGCCTGACTCCTCAGCCAAAGAGCCGTCAATCTAATTCAGTGGAATATTGGCTAATTCTGCACTCAGTTTTCTAAAAAAAGAAAAAAAAAAAAAGAAATCCAAACTTTTAAATGTCATTTCTCCTGCAGTTATTCATTCTTTTGGCCTGAACATAAGACCGAGGCTTCATCAGAAAGTAAAATCTGAAATAATGTCCCTTGCCTTATTCCTCAGAGTAAAACTTGGAGATGGTAAATGTTTTGTTGCCCGGTACCAAATTTGTTTTAACAAGCACTGCTACTCATTGGCTTTGGTTCCAGCCCAAAGTTCTGTTGGTGCCTAAGTTCGAATGAACAGCAATTGTTTGGCAAAACTATCAAGTTTCCTTTAAACCCCACAATGGCTATTCTGGTAAAAACAGCAGTGGGAGCTTCTGGTGGAGCTGCACCTGGAATTCAGGACTTGTTTGAAATATTGGTCTGGCAGAAAGGTGGGAAGATTGTGACCTGCTCAAAGTCCAAAAAGCAGTTAAGAGCCTTCTAGCTAACCACTATTGAAGTTCGGAGCCAAAGAACAACCTGTAAACAGCGGTGGCATACTGTGGGAGAAGTAAGCTGTAGGGCAGCAGTGGGTCGGAGCGGTGAGTGGGGTGGTTGGGCAACTTCAGCTTGAGCCTTAAGCTCACTCTTGTTGGAAGACCTGGTGAGGGGTGACGCGCTGATGTAGCAGGTCAGTTAACTTGGGTGTCATGTGTACATGTAGCACTGTGCTCTGCCTGCCCCTCTGCAAGGATCCCAATCATTCAGCAGATGACAAAAATAGGGTAACCAGCTAAATCTGGCACTAGGGAGTGGGGCACTGTAGCAGTGGTATATGAGGAGCAACCAGGGGATTGAGCTGTAGCATGAGCAACCAGAGAAGTGAGTAACACAGTAGGAAAGAGTCATCAAGGATGATTGCGGGAATGTGCATGATGGTGCAGTGGGGAGAAAGAGATCAGATTTGGAGCTAGAAAGAGGCTGACGAAAGCAGGCTGGAGAGCAGGTTCCCTACTGTTCGGGACAACATGGCACATGTCATGGTTTTGATGTGTAGACTTTCTTAGTTTGTTTCAGTTCTAAAACATGGGATCACATTTGTATTCATGTCCTCCTTATTGTTAGGCCAAGACAGTAATCCAGAGCCTGATTCCTGTAACATGGACAGTGCAGGCTTACATATGTGTTTGCACATATGTTCTTTCTTTCACTGCATAAGCAAGTTGACACAGAAGATGTGTATCTAAGGAATCCAAAGAAAGCGACTTTGGAAGCTAGGACCTTTATTTTCTTTCCTGCCCCGGTCCATTAACCTAATGGCTTTAGTGAAGTGACGCATTGCTAATAAACCCTGCACCTATTTTATCTGACACACAGCCTTGGGTTTCAGCTACCAATGCAATTCTGCTAGATCTTATCAGTGAAAGGTATTTGCAATCATACACTCATATTTAGGAATCTGATCAAAATATTTTGTCATTGTTTTCCCTGACTTAAGTTTAGCACAATCCGTGTTAGTCTGGAAACCTTTTTACACTGACATTTTTTTAAACTATGAAACAAAAGAGCATGGAAATGCTCATTAGGGTACAGGCTTCAATCTAAGCTTCTGCCAACAGAGAGAACAGCTTTAAATAAACCAGTCTTACTTTGGGGATTACTGCCTCCCTTTTCTCAAATAATGCTGCTGTTCTGAGGATGCTCAGTTTTAGGCAAATGACATTTTCAGATAAAAAGATACGTTATTAGAAATTGACAACCAGCTCTAACTTAATGCTATATAAGACTACCTACACAAAGTAGTCTTTGCAGTGTTAATTTTGAAAATTCAGACAAAAGCTGGTTTGGGTTCAGCCTCAATTATATAAACTGAAATTCCTTGAAATTTGAGCGGAAAAGGAATCTGGATGATTAGTTCCACCTTTGGCCAGTCTCCCTTTCACTAAAAGTTAAGAACCAATAGGGCTTATTTTGCTGTAGAAAAGTGTACTACAGTTGGGTTTTGTCTCTGAAAGAAGAACCTGGAATGATTTGGAGCTGGGTCCCATTTGTTGTTCGCAAATTCCAAGGGCTTAGCAGGGAGAAAGTATCTCTTATTTGTTCTGTATAACACAGCCCATTAAGTACCTAAGTTTGTCACTGCAGTGCATATTGCGCTACATCTGGTTTCTCCTTACATCCTCAATTTAGAAATAGAAATTCAGCTGTTACCATAATGAAAGGAGAGAGCTGTGCTGGCATTTTAATTTTTAAAAAGCACATTCTGGAATACTTAAGTTAAAGCAGAAACATTCTTTCAAAATGATTGTCCGTGTTCCCGTAAGGGTATGTAGAAAGTATTAATAATATAACACAGCACACAAGAACAGATGTCCCGTAGCAAAGTTTAAATAAAATTGGAAGAAATTAACACCCAGTTTGCTAATGTGCAGCAATGGAAACTTTGTTCTACATACAGGGGCTCAAGCTTGGACGCCTACATCCCCTCCCCTTCATTATTGAACAAAGAGGAAAATAGGAACACAATAAAAATAGAAACTGATAAAAAAAGCTCAATCGATGTGTTTATTTTTATCCTGTAGCAAAGTTTCATTTGTTGATCCGTTTTCTTTGCATAATTGCTGATAAATTGAGCCCACCTTTAATCTCTGAAGCACAACTCCTAATTGCATAAATGCAATATATAAAGGCATGCAACATAATCCCAGTTCCAGAACATTGTTACTTTGATCTTTCCCTGAGCCATTATCTCATTAATGTTTTATCTCTATGAAATTGTTTGAATTCAACAAAACTTGGAAAATCAGGAAGTTTAGATAAATTATTTCAAGTTTGTCCTGTGCTGTTTCAAGTACAGATGAGGAAAAATGAGTATGGGGTTGAATAAAGTCCGCTGTATCCAGTTCCTGAAAAATTGAGAGTTGTTTGTACATGTGGTAGCTTTGTAAATTTACAGGGTTTTGCCTTCCTCACAGGCCAGAAATAAATTTATATACATATTTAGTATCCAAATGTCATCTTCATTATTTGATATTGAACTACCTCAGGTCAGTGATATCACAGCACAGTGCTTAAGAGGAGATGCCACAAAAAGCTCTTTTTTTATGTGTAAATCTTTGCTACCTGGCTGGGGTTTTTTGTTTTTACACTGTGTATTATTCTGAAGAGACAATGAGCCAATGACCACTCACAGGTGAGGGCTGTCTTTAAAAAAACAGGAAAAATGTCTTACTGAAATGTTACTCTTTCATGGGAATGAACAAAATACGTATTGCTAAATTATTCCCCACTATTTTGCTGCCTAGTATGGACTGACAGTTGAATTACTATTTTTGGCTTCTTCATCAAAATTATTGTTGAATATCAGTCCTTTTTAGGACTTGTGGAGTCAAGGTAGTGTGATTAATTTTGCTCATCAGAATAAACTTATTTACCTATAACAGTCCAGGATATTGGAATTTTACAGCTTGATCAACACTTTATGGATTCTCTTAACTATAAGTTAGTCTGGGAAGCTGGCATTTCTGCTGTGTTTGGTAGGTGGGAAAGTGCAGTGGTAACTGTGTTGTGATGACTGACCAGCAAAAAGACATTATTTTAAGTAGATTGTTCAGAATGCAATTTAAAGCTTTTTCTTCCCTTTTTTTTTTTTAATTGATTTTAGAAAGATTTTGTTCTTTTAAAAAGGTTTGTTGGAGTTTTACCCTTCAGTCTCTCAAAAATTATGATTCCTTTCATGTGTGCCAAGCATTAGCTATTGTTCGTTCTCATCCAGAAAACAATGGATCAATTTAATCAAGCAATTTAATACTGTGCCTCTGCTCCTCCATTTCTAAAATCTTAATTATCAAAAGATGCAATACTCCTTTTATAGCAGTTGCATTAATTAGACTTTATCCTGGATATAATCATTCTGAGCGCTTCAGTGCTTTCAGTTTGATAATTCATTACATTCAAGTAGAGACTGTGGAGCTATGTTAGCATCATTATGTATATTTTACCTTGTCACAAAGAAGTTTCAAATTTTACTATTTCAGCACTCTTGAACAGCTGCCTGAAGATTTAAAAAAAAAAAAAAAAAAAGAATTCTTAGAAAGTTTGACACGTTGAGTTTTGGATTATCTGGTCTTTGTTTGTCCAGAGACTATTTGAAAATTTCTGCATGAAAATTTAGTGTGTCTGGTTGTAAGGAATAGATTCAAGTCACAGAATCACAGAATGGTTCGGGTTGGAAGGGACCTTAAAGATCATATAGTTTCAGTCCCCCTGCCCTGGGCAGGGACACCTCCCACTAGACCAGGCTGCTCAAAGCCTCATCCAGGCTGGCCTTGAAGACTTCTGGCCCTCCTTTCATTATGTCGGAGTGTTTGGACTGTTGAGTAGGGCTAGGGAAAGAACAGATTCAGGCTACCTAAAAGATAGGTATTGCAGCATTGACCGCTGCATCTTTCTGTCCCCATGGAATTTACGCCTTGAGTCTTTGGGGGACAGTGGTACTTTTGGCCATAAGGAAGTAGAGCAAGTAGTATCTGTCTTCTGTACTTTCTAGCATAGGTTGAAAATACTACTTCCCCCCCCGCCCCCTGCTCCGGCTCCAAGATGACTGCAAGAACTTAACTGCAATTATTGTAATGCCATGCCCAAGCTACCAAAACGCGCTGAGAAGGGGGTTCATTGTGGAGCTCATGAAATTGCGTGATTCCCTCCGGGTTCAGAACCATGGACAAAGCACGCTCACACCTCCCTCCCAGTACCTTGGCGGCGTTAGTGGGAAGAAGAGGCAGTTAAGTTTAAAGATTTTCACCCAGTAATTTAGTGAAGTGAATCACAAGTCTAGAACAACCCCCTACTGTATAATTCATACTAATGTTTTAAGTCCTGTTCGTTATTATTTTGTACTGATTTCATAGATTAATTTATAAGGTGGTTTGAAAGGACCTGAACAAGGAAAAGCCTCATCTTTTTACTTCTAGAAGAACTCCTACTGAAATACTAGTCTGCTCAGTGTATCATATGCAAATGTCATTTGCACTGAATACAGCTGCAATATTTTGCCATTTATGGAGCATTGGAAATACAGCAGCCAACTAAGTATTTATTGATCCACTATCTGACCATTAGAGACAACCTTAACATAAGCATAAAATGGCTTAAAGCATAGTACAATTTTCAGCTTGTTTTTCTGCAGAAAAAATAATAAGTGCTGAAGCATTATGGAGCAGTATATACATATATAGTGTACTGGGAAGAAAAGAGATGTAGTTGGTACAACCTCTACACCGTGATAATATGTACGCTTGATGTTGTTCTATAGGAGAACAATAGAAAAGAAAGATAAATTAGCCTGTAAGCCTTCACAGATGCAAGAGTTTTGGATACTTACAGTGTTCTGTTTTCCTAGAATGTGCTTAAAAAATAAAAATCTTCTCTGTCATTTGGTAATATAATATAGGAGTTTTGAAAGAGGCACTTAAAAAAAAAAAAAAGCATCCAGTACTCCCAGTAAAAATTCAATATCATTTCAATGAGCCTTTGATTTCAATGAAAGTGCACAGAACTAATGGCTCAATTCCTCATCATCGGTAAAACGTGATGAATTTACTAAAGTAAGTTTAGTGTTTGTCACTTCTGAAAAAAATGCAGTGTGTAGTAATTTATGACAGAAGGTTGATATGCCCCATTATGGAAATTCTCTTTGACTTTAGGGGAAATACTTCTATGTTATGACAGAAATACATAGACACAGGTAACAGAGAGAGAACCTTTTGATGGCTATATACTTGTTTCAGCAAGATTTTCTGTAGCCTAATCAATCAGTTCTATGTATTTTACTGGTCTTGTCTACTGGATTGTGTAGAATTTTACATCTACTTTGAGTGAGCCACACCTGAGAATTATGTGAAATATCACTTATTACTGGCTGCTGTGATGGGACAAGTATCTGAGATTTCATGTGAGACAAAATATTTTTGAACTGTCAAACAGCAGCTTTGATGAAAAGCAAGGGGAAGGAGTAGGCTCTGTGTAAACTTCTCATCAAGAGACACACTAGGGCCAGGCAGTCAGGAGAGACTTTTTTTTTTTAGAAGTTGTTCCAATAGGACGCATAAGGGATGTCTTTAGTAATTTTGATAAAAGAACCTTTCACAGCTTGCTGTGGTGATATAATGGCTCTGAGTGCCATCTGACTTTGAGGTCTGTACAACATGTCCTACATAATACCTAGTTTTAAGAACTACAGTGTCTGAAACATCTAAGTAGCAAAAGGGATAGCTTCAATAAGAGGGGAAAGAGAACACTCCACAAGATTTCCTAGTACTGCTGAAAGCCAGCCATTGTCTGTTGGCAGCTAGCTGACTTGAACAAAGCAAAATAATACGTTATGTCCCAGCTGTAGACCCTCAGGTTTCTGTGTGTCAACAGTACGTGTTATGTCAGGAAAAGATCCTGATTTCTGAGACTGTAGGTAGGGAAGACAGAGACACGCACCTTTATGAAAAAAGGCAAGGGCATCCTTATAAGACTCTTTGATAGCAAAAAATGTAAGTTACTACTGATTAGTTCCATCGTATCGGATAGCTAAAGAATCAATCTCATTTGATTAAGATAACATTTCTGTTCTGGTTTTTATCATTGATGAGCACGGTAAAGCTGTTTTAAAAAAAAAAAAAAAAAAAAAAAAAAAGAATAAAACCATACTCTTTCCAAAGCATATTATTGAAGCTTTATTGATGTGACATTGGGATGGCTTGTGAGGAGGGCCCTGTGTGTCCCTGTGATCAGGTGAGCAGTGCCTTACCATGTTATAACTCGTACTAAGGGCTACCTTAGACAAGTCAACAGCTAGAGAAGAGATGAAAATTAGACTGCTGGTTGCCAAAACTAACAGCTGAGCAACAGGAGAGCAATCCATTCCTGGAATAAACTATGCTATGATGTCTGCTCCTGCGAGCAATATGGTAGTCCTAGTGGAACCTTATTCAGGCTTTTTAAGCAGCATTTGGCAGTGCAGGAAATGTCTGTGCTCTGATATGATTCCATTGTTCCTTCACCTTGTTACTCATGAGTTTTTCTTATTTTTATAAAGCATACAGAGCTTGAGCTAAAGTGCGCAAAATGAAAAGCTTCTCATGCCTTCAGTGGGCTTCATGCAACCCCTGTTGTGACCAGTATTTGATTATTAAGAACAAAGATCATTAGAGATAGAATTTATGATCTCTGGTTGTTCTAGTAAAGATAATTTCTGGTAAGCTTTTGCTTTTATTCAGGGATGTGTTTCACATAATATTTTTTCTGTTTTCAGCTATAGAGGATAACTAGTACTCCTGTATCTTTGCTGTGAACATATTGTGCTCATGTAGGCATGGAAATGAAAAATTAATTTTTATAAGAGTTGTATGAAGTGGCCACTTTTTCCATGTAAATGTTTTCCATTTTGTTTTTGTAAACTATAAGACCAAATATATTTTTTTTTCCCTTAATGGCAAACATTTTGGAAAGCGAGAGCATGACGTACTGCTCTACTACTGAATGGCTTTCAGTTGTCTTGCTTGGTGTGTTCTGTGCATCATAATGGTGAAAGACGAGAAAGCATTGATATCTGCTGATGTTACTACACCTCATCTTTTGGTGTGGAAAATTTCTCAAAAACTTTAATGGCTTTAGAATCTCCTGTGGATTTATGCTGGACTGTAGTAGTGGAACTATCTACATAAGTCTGGGTTCTACAAAGATGAGGGTAAGAGTATCCTTTTCTAATGTTGTTTTGAAGCAACTGTTGCTACTGATCAGCCTGAAATCAGGATGCAGAGTAGCTGAAAGACTGTAATTAAAGAATGTGACTTTGAACATTAGCTAAAAAAAAAAAAAAGTTAAATGTATTTATCCTGTAATGGCATTACCAGGCTGACCAGATAAAGTAGAATAAACAAAATATGTCATGTACTTCACAGTACCACACGTTAGTGCTGGGAGGAAATGAGCTTTGATGTGGAAAATCTTGCTGTGGTGTATCGTTGCTTCCCAATTCTGGGGGAAAAAAAAAAAAGGGGAGAATAATTCAGGACCATATGGGAGTCTAATAAAACTGAGTGTCAACAATCCTCTCACATCCATTCCAGATGGTTTAGACTTTCCTTGGAACTGAATGTCTCATGTAAAATTAGCTCCCTGTTTATTCTCAGTTAATAACAGTTGCAAAGGTGAAGAGAAGACTAATATAGCAGAAAAGACAAGAGAACAGCAAGACGTCTTTCTTGTAAAATTGTTAATGTTGAAAGATACGATTCTGGTGTATGAGCAGAAGGATATGACTAAAAATAAGCAGTTTGATTTACTACATGTATTCAAACATACAATGGCACACAAAGAAAAGGAGTCTTTCCTAGCAAGGAAAGGCTTGTTTTCCTTTCAAAAGGAGGGGAAAAAAAATATTCCTGACAAAAAGGAAAAATCTAGTCTGGAATTGGGAACTCTGTGTGATTTTTCCCATATATTGACAGTTCTTGATGTCAAATAAATCTTTGTCTTTCCCTCTGATGCCTTTATGAGCAGAGTTTGATAATCATGCAGGTTTTTTTGTCATAACTGCTAATAACTGAGATTTAGGATAAAATAATCAAACTGAACGTAGCAGGCAATACTAGATATTATGTACCAGTCAAGTAAATGCAAATTCATCTACAGGCCGAAAAGAGATCCTACATGTGTTTTTTTTTTCCTGTGTGCTGTGCTTGTGGTAAATAGTGTGGTCTAATGTTACTTTTTGTCTTTTCCTTTAAAATGTGTGACTTTTTTTCCTTCAAAACCCATCTCAACACACAATTCAAAGTATGTTCTACTGGTGGTTAGATTATGGATTTGAGTTTGCATAACAGCTTTTACAACAATAAATCTTGCCTTGTCCATGGGCTAGTTGAACTTTTGCTGCACAGATTTAAAAAAACCCAAACAAAACCACAGCAAACAACGAAAGTTCTTAATTTCACGCTGTCATCCTCTTTATCCTAGTCAAAAACTAAAGATTTGGTTTCCTCTGACAGAGCAGCAACTGGAGCTGAACGAGGTCCAGCATGCAATAATACCACGTTGGAGCACAGCAAAATCAGTCTTGGTCTGTTTTCCCTCTCTTCCCTCTCACAAAATTTGGCATCAAAAGGTTTAAAACTTCATATGAAACAATGTTACCTGTTTTCAGTTCTCTTGTATCCATGTGGCTTGTACTTCAATTACATTTTTAAGGAGGAGTAAAAACCTGGCTTTTTTGGGATTTTGCACTGGCAAAACCTCTTTTGGTTGAAGTGGGAGCAGGATGAAGTCTGGTTAGGCTTTTGTATTGCTTTTTAGTTACTTTTAAAAATTAAACACAGTGAAGATGTCTTAGGTAATCTGGTTTGACTGCCTGTTGTGAGGCAAAAATCTTACTGCATCTTTAAAAACATTTTTTGAGACTTTGGGTTTTTTTTCCCGCAGTGTTTTTGTGCAAAATTGAGTGGGAAAGTTTTGTTTTTCAAAAAGTATTTTTGTTGTGAGTGTTCTGACCAAGCATCCAGTGAAGCCTGATGAGGTTTTGCCATAGACTGTAATGGGTAAATAAAAAGCATACAACCTTTTATATACATACACACACTTAATATAATCACCACCCTATCATAGAACGGTTTGAGTTGGAAGAGACCTTAAAGCTCATCTAGTTCCAATCCCCCTGCCCTGGGCAGGGACACCTCCCACTAGACCAGGCTGCTCCAAGCCCCATCCAGCCTGGCCTTGAACACCTCCAGGGATGGGGCAGCCACAGCTTCTCTCGACAACCTGGGCCAGTGGTTCACAACCCTCACAGGAAAGAATTTCTTCCTAATATCTAATCTAAATCTACCCTCTTTCAGTTTAAAACCGTTACCCCTCATCCTATCGCTCCACTCCCTGATAAAGACCCTCCCCATCTTTCCTGTAGCCCCTTTAGGTACTGGAAGGGGCTCTGAGGTCTCCCCGGAGCCTTCTCTTCTCCAGGCTGAACAACCCCAACTCTCTCAGCTTGTCTGCATCCTTCCTTTGATATTCTTTAGTAATAACCTAACAGTATAGTTGTCATGGACAACTCTGTTGCTTATCAGCTGTATATCTTGTGCATGAGCATTAGTCTACACAAAAATAATTATTTTTGTGAGTCATTGTTCTAGGCCCAAAGATACTATGCCCACTTGGCAAAAACAGATTGCTATTAATATATGAAATCTGCTCTGAAAAAGAATTTGAGCCATTTTGCAATGATTACTTTGTTCTTGTTTTTTGTCTTTAAAAGGTATTTAATTCTAAAGAGATATTGGAGGCTGGGGATTTAAAATAGATCTGACACAACTTGTTCCCTAATTAATTTTTAAAAGTCTTGATGTAGTTTCTTTTGTACAGTTAATTTTGAACGCACAATTGGCCCTACTTTACAGTCTAGATTTATTATCTGATATTGTTACTTCTGAGGGATTATTAAACTGAAGATTGTTTGGGAAGTGTACTGTCTAAGCATGATTCTTGATGGCTATATTTCATCCAAGTGACACTCTGTCATCCTCTAGAGGATAACAAAGGGGTTCAAGTGTCCATCCAGTTTATTCTCAATAGAAGCAATTCCTTTTGCTCAGTAAGTTCAGTGGTTTAGATCTAGCTGTCCCATTTTAGTCTTTGTTGCAGTTTGGGGTTTACAAAGCCGGTTTCTCTCCCTGGTACGTGAGTCCCTGAGAGCTGGAAAGAAGACACAAAAGTTCTGTTTGGTGAAACCAAATAGATAGTTCTGGGGCACCAGGACTAGGAAAGTCTGATTTATTTCTTGAGCTTTCTCTTGTTTAATGAACTCTGAGCACCAAAGTTGTATCTATGTAAAAAGGCTTGATCACATCTCCATTAGACATGTTCTGATGTCTGAGAAATTAAGAGGGTTGGTGGTTTTTTTTTGTTTTGGTCCCCCCCCGTTATAGCATTTCTCTCTTCTATCTTGCTGCACGTTTTAGAAAAATTGTAGGATTTGAAAATTTTTTAAAAATCCTTTTCCCTTCCTCTTTATTTTATTTTTAGTGCAAAAGTTTTTGGGTAGAGAGCACACAAATGAAAAGAACGCATGATGGTATAATCCTTATTTCTGGAGTAAATGGGATTGGCAATCTGTGTCATTCTTTGATTTCCGTGCTTCTCTATGGATACAGTAGGTAAACCAATCCATGTTTCTCCATTTCAGTGTCCTACTAGGTTACATACAAAAGACGCAATGCATCAGATTTCTTTTAATAACCTAGCAGAATCATCATTAGTAAGGGGAAGGCAATTATTTCTCTTCATTAAATTTCTAAGTGCTTATTCTGAAGTAATCAGGAGCCTGTATGCTTTATAGTCGTGCATAGCTAATACATATCCATTTCTGCATCTTCTGTAACAACAAAGCTCAAAATTATACTGAAGGGTTAGAATGTATCTGTGGTCACATGGTGATTTCAGAAATGGCTATTAAGAGGTGTTAATTAAATTCTTAGTTTTTCTAGATACATGCTTTAAATTTTAAACAGAGATTAATATAGATGTCTGGCTACTACAGGAGCCTGTAAAAATATGTCACTGCGTGAATGTTTACCTGAAGTTAAATCTGCAAGAGTTGAAAAGGTTTAAATATTCCTTTTTGTTTGTTTTATCCACTGGAAATGGATTTGAAGCCAGTAGCAGATATGAGTGCCTTTTTCTCAAAGGGAGTTCAGAATGTGAACCCATTTAACGTGTTAGTCTTAAATCTACTTTTAACCAAAACTAAAGAAAATTAACTAGGCTTATATAGAAAGGCTTGGGGTTTATTTGGTTTTATTTCTTCTCTCAGCAAGCCATTTAAATGTAATTCCGCAGAGGGGGGGAAAAAAGACTTGGTAAACTATCATGAATTCCATTGGAAATTGACTTCATTCGAAAAGACAACAAAACACTTTTAAAAAATCTTCAAAATACATATTTATTATGTATCACATGTTCTTCCTGATGTATTCTATGGTTTCTTCCTTTTAAAATGCATTATAATGACTCTGCATGTTTGGGGATGTTTACGTGTGCACCAGTAACTCCCTGATTTTAGGAGTCGTCTGCTCCTAAATGAGAGGGTTAAGGAATGAGCTTGAGCACTAGGCCTCTTGTTTGCCTGTGCTGTAGTAATGTTAGTCTGTCCCTTGGCCGTATTTCGGAGAGCCTCAACTAGCTCTCTCCAGGACAGCTGAATAGTGCGATAGATAAATCTCCTCCAGAATCCAAGTATTGTTTTCTCCATTATGCCAACAGGCTTTGCATCTTTCATGTGATCTCGTATTTATCTCAAAGCATGCATTAAAACCTTTGGTTTTGTGTAGTTTTATGCATAAAAAATGCTGCTTTGGGAGGCTCTAGTACAGCACTTATGTTATTTCAGACATTCATAAGTGGGGGAAAAAATTGCTGTGTAGTATGTGGCCTAACTCTCTGCTCTGGAAAGTATCTCCCTTGATAAGCTGTTGTAATTGTATTTTGTCATGTTACTGCAAAATGGATGGATAAGTAAATTAAAGGTTTCAGAATGCTACAGAAAAATAATTTATTAGTGTCATGAAATAGCACAATGAAACTGCAAATAGGAAGTAGTTATAAAATAGTAAAACAGGTCTGCAGTAGAACGATCACTGCAAAAAAATAGAGAATGTTTGGACTTGGCGCACAAAGCCAGGTTGTGGCACAAAGTACAGCCTTAATATTTCAGAATTAAAATACTGTGAAAACTAATAATGGCAATGCTTTACAGATGAGGTAAAGCATAAAATGTCTCGTATGATAGGCTATAAGAAGACTGTTACTCTAGGTTTTATGTTGTACATATGTACTGCTGTTTATTGCTAATCAGTTAAATGAACATGATGTCTTTGCTATTAATTTAAAAATACATTTAGAATTAATTTTTCCTTGCTCTCAGGAGCAATTGTGACACTTAGAATTCTAAATCCCACTGACTTTACGTGACATTTCATTAGGCTGGCTCAGAATACTGAAATGAACCCTTGTAAACCACTCATTGTAAGTTCTGAAAAGGCTTGGTGAATCAATGTCACACTGCAGTTGATTTTTTTTTTTAACTTTTTAAACTGTAGACTAAGATATAAATAGTCATTGGACCTGCAAAGGCTCCACTGCAGTAATATTCATTAAGAGTTTTTACTCTGATCCAAGTCCAGTCTGTGGTATTTTGTTTGAAAGACTATGGTGTCACAAAAACACCATGCTAATTAATCAGCCTCTTCAGAAGCCAAATACCACGGCAGCGTCTTGGATTGGTTTTATCTCCTATTGCTCCTATTCATGATCTGTCCTTACTCTCTGTTCTACAGAGAACTGCTTGGATTCTCGGAGGACAATTGGGAATTTAATCATTTAATAAAAAAAAAGATAATGTGGAAATGGACTCATGTTAGCAGACTTCAAAAAGAAAATTCAGTTAATGTTTGAAAATTTTAATAGGACCAATATTATGCTTTAAGCTGCTCACAAATTGATGATCTGCAGCCTGATAACTTGAAAGAACATGGCAAACTTCGGCTTTCAACAGGTTATAAAGTTTGGAGACTATTCCTGCACATCAATACTGCATCATTGCCCTCTCTTTCACAGAATATGGTGGGTTGTGGGTTGGTATGTTTGTTTATTTATCTTATTTTTTCTTACAATTACCCAACCTTGGATTCTATTGTTGGAGGTAGTAGCTAAATTGCAAACCCTTGGCCTTCTTAAACTCGAACCCTTCACAGGGCTTTTGACGATGAGCACAGTTTCCAAAGAGCAGAGAGCGCTCAGGAGAGAATAGTCACTAGGGAGTATATCTTCTTTGTGTGGTCTGCATAAACCTCCTCATCCCATGAATCACAAGCCTCACTATTTCATGGTATCTCATGCATGCCAATGTTTTGTAGCAGCACGCTGTATGAAAATCTTTTAACCCTGTAAGGTGTAGTTCTCCCAGACAATTTATCCTTTGTTGGGTCGTGTTACAGTTCCCATGGAACTTTTCAGAAATGATTGATGATAAATGACTCAAATTTTAGACACTTTCACAGGCTTTTGTATTTGCTAGGTGACATTCTTCTATCATGGCAAAGAACTCGTGTGTAGCTGGAACTGAAAAATGGGGAGTTGTCATTCCTTGATATAATTTTAAGTGTCTGTTAAAAAAACCAACCAATCAGCCATAAAACCCTTGAGGTTCTTGCACTTGTTATTTTGAAGCAGGATACTTGCCAGCAATGAAGGAAAATGCATGGTATAGAGACAATAATTTACTGGTAACCTACTTAATAGCAATAAGCAAGCAAAAATAAACTACAGCTGGTACATATTAGCAAGATGTATATATATCCCTCTTAAAGTGTTCTCCTTTCATCTTCACAGAATCACAGAATGGTAGGGGTTGGAAGGGGCCTCTGGAGATCATCTAGTCCAATCCCCCTGCCAGAGCAGGGTCACCTGGAGCAGGTTGGACAGGAACCCAGGTGGGTTTTGAATATCTCCAGAGAAGAAGACCCCACAGCCTCTCTGGGCAGCCTGTTCCAGTGCTCTGCCACCCTCAAAGTAAAAGTTTTTCCTCATGTTGAGATGACATTTCCTGTGTTACAGTTTGTGCCCGTTGCCCCTTATCCCAAAGCTGGGCACCACTGAAAAGAGCCTGGCCCATCCTCTTGACATCCGCCCTTTAGATGTTTATAAGCTTCTCTTCTCCAGGCTGAACAGACCCAGGTCTCTCAGCCTTTTTTCATAAGAGAAATGCTCCGGTCCCCTGATCATCTTCATAGCCCTCCACTGGACTCCCTCCAGTAGTTCCTTGTCTTTCTTGTCTTGTCCAGGGAGCCCAGAACTGGACGCAGTACTCCAGACGTGGCCACACCAGGGCAGAGTAGAGGGGGAGGAGGACCTCCCTCAAGGTCATCCTCTTTTTAATGCACCCCAGGCGACCACTGGTCTTCTTGGCCACAAGGGCACATCTTGATTATGTGTGGAGTCCCAAGGTTGATGGCTATTCTTCCCTAGGTGGAGTTTTGAAACAAGACATTAGTGTCCCCAGTTCTGACAAGGAGGTGTTATTCCTGATGATGTTGTCATCATCTTCACCTGTAGGTTCCCCGGGAGCCACACATACACATTTGCAATAACGGTTGGTTTACCCCTTCTCATTTTTCTTTAGGCTGCAACTTTCTGTTATTCCTGAGTTTTACTGAACATTCTAACCAAAGTATTGGCATATATTTATTATATATTTCCTGCTCTACTAATCTTTGCTTAAATTGTTAGATCATGTGATTTTTTTCCTCTATACATAATCTTATTTACTCCCACCACGCGTACATCCTCATAGATGCAGTCTCTGGCCATATATCCTGGCATCTAAGCAAAGGCATTTTAACTGGATTATGGTCCCGGTGTCATGGGGTTTTGACCAAAGATTGTCATTGGAGTGAAAAGACTCTCGGGCAATTAGTTCCTGAACCACACAGTACACTTTTTTTTTTTTTTTTTTTTTTGCTGTAACCTTTGTCTGGGGCATGGGATTAGCAAGTCATTTCTGTTTTGAAGATTTAATTGATACTCATAACATGCTTTGAGATCCTTAGGTGAAGTAATATAGTGGATTGAAAGCGTTTCTGTAGTATAAATTTATCTTCTTTGCATTATTCCTTGTGGAATAAGGAAGACAAGACCAATGAATATAGTTTCATTTGTATTTATACATCTGAGCTGGTGAGATTTCATTTGAAAACATTTCACATCAAACAGAAAAATATCTATTTGCAGCTGCTTTAGCATTCATTCTTTAGCTGGATCTAATCCTTTTGCAAAATTTAATTATGTGCTTTCTGAAATGGAAGTAAGTGGCAATTTTCTTAATGCAGTTAGCACCATACTTAATATTACAATAATACTGATTTATACTCTTCTCATGTCTCTCTTGAACTATTGTTTAACACTCAAAAATATCTCCTAACATTTGCTGTAATGAAAAAAGATGAATATAAATACAAATACGCATAGAGGTATTAGGAGGTGCAGTTTCTGAATTTAGCTATTTTGATCTATAATTACTTGCCAAGAATCTTTCAATGGCTGCTAAATGGAGAATGAAATTCAACTCCATCTACATATCATTACAAGGTAAGGATAAGTTTATAAAGCATTGAGTGAGATGCTAATCAGCTCTTCTAAAACTAAAGAGGAATTAAATGATTGAAATCCGATGGGAGGTATTTTCAGCTCTCATCAGGCAGTTTAATGGAGTTATGCACATTGTGCCAAACATATCCTTTTTTGCAGCTGAGTTCACTGGTCTTGGTTTTGACCAGCAATTATTTAATGAATAGAGAGTTATTATGAAGATCTGCTCAATTCTTGGACTGCGAAGTTCATAACTGCTGTAGAAGTGTGGTGAGGCTGCGTGAAGTATTGGGACCCGCATTACTCACTGAAGAATCAATACATAAAAATCCACTAAAGGCTAATGTTTCATTAGAGATTCCTGTTCTACTGTGGACTATGGAAGAATGCCATAGAGTCACTAAAGTAAATTAATCAGGTGACAAGGTAAAATAATCTAAAATATCATATTAAGAGAAAGTGAGTTAGTATCAATTAATAAGTTAATGAATTAAGTTAAACTGAATTATACTTAAAATACCAGCAGAGCCTTCCAATTTCTCAGAAATCATTTTGAAGCTTACTAAGCAGTGTTCTATCAATCTTGATGCCAAATTCAATCTGCCACACCGATTCCACTCAAGTAGACTGGGAGAACGCTTTAGTAAAAGGTGGTATTTGAAAATAACATTCTAACGCCAGCACTAATTGGAATAATGCCAATAAATTCTGCCCATGTTATTGGTGCTTAGATTTCTCTCCACCTCTACGCTTTCAAGCACTCTAGAACGTCTCCATCTCTTCCTAAAGCAGTGTTTAGGAACTGAATAAGACTATAGGATTTTATTGGCTTTTAGCTTTTTTTTGTATAAAGAGGGACTTCAGTAATACATAAGCTGTTCCTGTTGCATGAACAAGTTTTCTGTGTGTGCCATCTGCTGGACCCTGCTCCGAGTGCAATGTTAACTCATAGGTCTTTTCAATTATATTTGTACCTAAATAAAGTTATCTCCACCTAAAGAGATGATAGCAAAAATATAAACAGCATAACATCATCTCACTTTATGAAGGCAGCAGGGTTTATTGAGTGACAGTAGTTCACAATATCTAGTTCTAAAAAACACAATTCTGGATCTTTTTTTCTTTTATGCATTGATGCATTTGAAGGGAATTATTGCTACAGTAGTGTGGATCTGTGGAATAGGGTGCTTGTCTACATTGTAAAATTAAAGGTCTATGTTTGAAAACATTGGAGTTCTAACAGTATGTAAAACTAGCACTTTTATAAATAGATATCATAAAGTTTAAGGCTTACAATAATAAGTGGATAGGTAATGTTGTTTTGAGCCCTAACAGTCTTAACGTCTCAAGTCCTGTGTAACTGCCACTTTAAAATGAGTATGTCAGCAGCAAATTCCAATCTTGGATTAGAGAAGGATTTATCTCACCATAGATCACAGCAGATTTGGCCCAGCATATTAACTGTTTTCCTCTATCCACAGTCATATGTTCCTTTCTGCCGTAAACTTTCAATAGGGATTTTCTTTTAAAGTTAAGAATTGAATTTAATGGAATATTAACTGAGTCTATAACACTGGTTGTATTGGAGAATGCAGAAAGTGAACAATCTAATAAAACTGAGAAATATTTATTAGTGTTTAAAAATTACTAATAGAGATTGTAAAATTCCGTGATAAATGTTTTCACTGGGAGTATCTTGTGATCAGGTTACTGTCTGAAAAATCTATCCATTTGCACTTATGTTAAAGAATTCTTATGTTTTTTAAATTTATTTATTTATTTTAGTGAGCCATTTCGTACCTTCCAGTTTTCTGTCACTTAGCCAAATACAAGAGTTATTACTCTGAAGGCTTTCATTTGAAAGTGAAATAAGTTAGTTATACAGTACAAGCTGAATTTGTTATGCCATCATGATATGAGTAGAAAAAGAGATGAAATTTACTTTGAACTATGTAGTCAGTTGATTTCTTGCTTTGTTTCCTTTTTTGTTATACTTTTCTCACAGATAGCTGAGCCCATTGTTTGTATCATCAAGCCAAGCTTTTTTTGTTACATCCACAAATCCCAATTATCTTAAGAATCAATAAAAACTCTCTCTTCTCCCTTCTCCCCTCTTTAAAGTTTTGATAAAATGCATTCCTAGGTAAGCAGCCTTGTAAGAACTTAAATTACTTAATCGATTTCTGCTTTCTTACTGTTATTAAATCTTTGCAATAGCATATCTTCTGAAATCAGTGGGAAATCTGAGTTTACAACATCCCAGAGTTCATCCTTGTATCTGATATTTTTAACAATCAATTCATGCATGCATACACACACACTCATACATTTAAATACTTTTTTGTGATTCTTAGATTGGGAAAACACAAAGAAACATGATTTAAAACTTGGTTTGGAGCATACAACTTTTATTTCATGATTATTTTATTTTCTAACAACATCCACATTTATGTGCTGTGAGCAGCCCATAATCGCAGTGATGTATAAAACATAGTCTTCAAGTTTGGTCTGTGTTGGTGTATTGAACGTTAATAGACTAGTCACTTGATGACAGTAGACTTGATGCGGTTTTGAGTCACTTAAATTTTTACAGTACCTGGTAATAAAACACCATTTAAAATCAGAGCTCTGTTTTGTACAATGGCATATATACATTGAAAAGATTTAAACTGTTTCTATCTACATGGCAAGCTTTGAAACGCTGCTTCACCAATGGCAGTTCTCAAACATATGTAAGTATGCGAGGAGGGGAAATGAATCTCATCGTGCAAATATTCATGCAAATAGACCACTGCATAACAGCCATAATAAAGATAGGGAGAAGGGGGCTCAGATTAGCTAATGGCTCAGATTAGCTAACAGCTGAGATTAATTAAACAGATCTGTTGTCCACATTTGGACAAAATTAAGTACTGTAGAAATTTGAGGACCAGAAACACAGCGTGCAAAGCATATCAGAAAGAATATACTTAAAATACAATGAGAAATAATTCTGCAGGCTTGCTTACAAAAAGTAAGAAACGAACCTGCTTTATTTCTTCCATAGAATAATTATGGTAATCATGTTTCTGAAATTCCAGTCTACGAATCCAACAATATATAATACATTAAAGAAATCAGAGCAGCATGCATTTTTCATATATCTACATGATTTTATATAACTATTTCAAAATTTGAATGATAAAAGTAATTTATTAATTCCAACCTTGTGAAAAATTTTACTCAGGGAGAAACCTATAATTATGAGATGGAAAATGAGAGAATAAATTATCACTATAAAAAAATGTTTTTGTCTGTGAAATAAATGAAGATACATACTGTGTATAAAATAGTAGTTTATTCCCAAGAAAAAAGACACTTCAGTGAGTTTCTTTTTAAAGTTCTTGTACAAATGAGGAATGTGTATCCACTGAAGTACCCTTTTTGGTGTTTTACAATACAGAATGAGTAAGAATGGGATTTAATAAGGTTTTTTTAGTTGTTGTTTTTTTTTTATTGTTGTTGTTGCTGTTGTTTTATTGTCTTCTCCCAACAGCTCTAAAAATTTCCTAGTTTAAAGGCTACAGATAATGTAGAAATAGAGGTTATATTAGATATTCCAAAGGTTCATACCACTGCGTCACTTCATGACTTAATAAAAGTCCTGTATTTCTACACATCTTCAAATGCCCGATTCTGTCTGTGTTTACAGGTGGTATGAAAATTGCACTTTGCTATTTTCAGTTTTCGGTACCGTGCAAATGCTATGGAGAAAGCTTTAAAAGCAACCTAGCTACAATAAATTATTGTGCTTTCAAGTTTGATTATTTTTTTAATTACTCTAGAAAACTTGCGTGCTGTTTTCATAAATGACCTAAATGTGCAGCTCCTCTTCTTTGTCAGCAGTGCCAGACTGACCAAACTCATTACCTTTGTCTGGAACACATATTTATTTGCCTGATTTATGCAATTTTTATATGCTACTGGACAGATCTTACTCTGCTGAACCTGCACGCCAGAGCAGTGGTCTGAGGGAGCAGGTAAATTAATCTCATTAATTTTAATTAGATTTTTAAAGGCCATGGACAATACATAAACAATTTCTCTTTTTTCTTTTTACAGTTTAAGTGACTTGGAAAGAAAAGGTTAATATAAAGCCTATTGTACAATGGTTGGTTGGCTTTAACAAGGCACTTTATCCAGAAAACCCCTTTCTTTGGGTTACACGGTATGAAAACTCAAGCTTACTGAACATGAAAAGTCTCTGACAAGGAATGTGATCATTAAGCTAGGAAGGTCTTTTTCTTCTTGACCAAACTAATAACTCATCATCAGGCTGACAGAGATATCAATGAGTGTCAAGATTCTACAGATTTCAAGATAGGTCCATTTTCAACACGAAATTTTGGGTAGTTATGTAGCTTTCCTGTTAAGGGCTAAGTATAAAACTAAGCCTAATTTATAATTAAAATAAAAATCTGTGTATGCGAAAACCCTTTAAAAAATGTTTTCTAGAAATCTGCTTGTTGCTTCAGAATTTCTCTCTTTTGACACTATAAAACTCTGAGCGTTTTCTCAATGAGATTTCCATCTTACCTTGAGTAGATAAGTGAAGCCCATTTTACTTTGAAAAAAGTATGCCACTGACTCCCTTGAAGTCTGTGGGTGTGAAGCAAGATGCTTGCGAGCAGGATGCAGCCCAGTGCTCTTTCAGGAGAAGCAATAAGAGCTATGTCAATAACTTTTTTTCCCTGCTGTGGTGTAGGAACATGGGGCAATGACTCCAAGTCTTACTCTCGGAAGTAGAATTGAGCAATTAAAACCAGATTGAAACAGGATTTGGTACCGCTTAGGCAGCTTAGAGAGAATTTGAACTGCTTCACCAAACTGAGGTGAGGTGGGAAATTTCTCCAGTTAACCAGATGAGGTGGAGCTGTGAGCATTTTTTCCCCCCACCCTGTGTAATACTAGTAGTAATGTTTCATATTGATTACTTTTTTCTCAGCTGATCGTTGCTTAGATGTTTACAGAGCCTGTGTAGCAGGATGCTGGGTTTTAAGAACATAGAACCGTTATCTCAATTGTTATATTACCTAGTGCTCTGAAAATTATTACTGTCAGTAAAATCTATCTGACGCTGTAAGTCTTTGGTATCTGTTTAATATGAAAGCAAAACACGGTAGAGAAAAAAATTTGAATGACTTCTTGTACAAACATTTTTTTTATATCTTGTATATGTCCTAATTATTTTAAGTTGTTTCATAGTGTTAAAGTCAACTTTAATATTATTCAGTCAGATGTTTTCAAAACCAGATAATTAAAGTTTTTGCAGTAGTTAAATACTGCTAGGTCCAACTTTGGGGAGGTGGGGGGAAGGGGGACACACGTAGTCCTGGAATTAAATACACATCAGGCATGTTTCTTTGTTGACCCCCAAACCTCTGAACTTGTGCTGTTTGAAAACCAAGCAATAACTTTGTCTGAACTTGATGGTTTTAAAAAGTAGTCAGGAATCTTGCATATAGTGTGACATCACCTAGCAACTATTTTGTAATTTTAGTTTTACTTTATTACACTTGAAGTTGTGGCCAGAGCCTGGTTCTGTTGTGCAGGCAGAACAAGTTGTCATCTGAAGCCATAGTGATTTAGGGGCAACAAAATGTTTTACTTTATAACTTTACCTAGGAATGATGGGGATTTCTTAGTGGCTGCGGCTGAGAAAGCCCTGTAACTTTAATGCTGGTGCTGATCCATTTTAGTCATCCTGGTTTTTGTTTGTGTTTCTTCTTGGTGTAAAAACCATCTCCAGCAGAGGCTGCCTTTCTATTGGGTGCATGGATAAGTCATTGTTTTTCTGGATGTTGTTAAGGCCTCTTCCTTTCATTGTCTGTACTCTGCACCGTCTCAGAAGAGTCACCAGAATTGCTTTCATCATTACCATGGCAATAAACTTTCCTACACAGCCCCGCGGGCCAAATCCAAACGGTTGGAAGTAGCGTGAAGGAACCTGCACAGAATAACATGAAGAATAAACTTTAAGACAGTTTTTTCTTCATACAAGTAGGCAAAATTATGATGGAAATTGGTAGTAAATCTATTCTGAAAAGCTTGTGGAAAGAATCTCTTAGGAGCTCTTACTTCTTCCCTTTACGCTGTGAACAGGTCTTCCACCCAAGTCAGGCCAAAATATAGAGTCCTACAGAAGGTACGCCACTTTAAATGCTAAGAGAGCAGGGAATGTCAAGCAGTTGAATTCTGCCCATGTATTTCAGTCTGTTCGTCCTGTGAACTACAGGGGTTTTATCACAGGCTGTGACATGGAGTGAAGCTTTTGCTTTTCAATATATGTTAAAGTTCATTAAAAACTTTTCCAGAAAATGTTCATTACAAAGCTCATAAATGCCTGAGATACACGCTGATGCCTTGTCTAAAGATAATCTTAAAGCCACACACCTACTACAATTGTCATTAAGAAGTTAGTGTTCCTGAGAATTACTTTGCCATAAAATGTAGCGTTGAAAATTTTATATATTCTAATAGAGAGATAACACTTATAAAATGATTGTGTCCTGTCCTATCAACTAAAATATCAAATGCAGGATTCCCAGAACTGTTGAAGAATGCAGACAGTTTCTGCTACTTTTATTGACATTGGCTAGATCAGTTATCCAAGACGGTCCCAACAGCATGAATAATACTCAAATGAGGTACAAAGGGACTTGTTAGCAGTAAGAAAAAGCAAGTCTGGCTATAAATGAATGATTTTTCTTAAGCTGTGTAGCTTTCTTTAAAAAAAAAAAAGAATCAGCTATGTTCTGATTTCCTGTTTAACCTAAGAAGAGTGTAGAAAAGGCTGCTTTATATTAAATTGTCTAGGAAAAAGTGTCCCTTTTCTCATTTTCAGACTGAGAAAAATGTTTTCTGTTTAACTTTTTTTCAAATAATGGAGCTGTACTTTTTGAAAAATGATAGGTAAATACAAGTATTCTAATACAGAGCAAGTACAGCTGGCGGTACAGCACAATGGCAAGTGCACAGCCTGGGAAAATGGGAAAACGCTGAGATTCTAACAATGCCATCTTATCATAAATAATGGTGTGGATTGCTACTCACTTATGAGAACTGGGTGAAAATTGTGCCTGCTGGAATAATTACGTGGCAAACAGAATGCATCAAGTCAGATAGAAAATGTGTGGTTAAATATCTGGTCAAGGGGAAATATTTTCAGTAGCAAAGTGTACTTATAAAATAAGCAAGAAATCCATTTTGATAGAAATACTTAGAATGAAAATAATGGATGGCAAAATGGGAACTATTCACAGTGAATAGTTATTTCAATAAATTTAGTCACTTTCTGCTTTAATTTTCTACAATGACTTTTTTCTTGATCTGCTGTTTTTAATATGGTGTGCAGAGATTGCTATGAGTAATCAACCAGCAGTTTAGAAATGTTAACCAGGTTGTTTAGTGCTCACTGGTGTGTGTGGTATACATGGTACTCATAGATTTTTGATAGGAAAAATGTAACATTCTGCAGTTAAATTCCTTTCATGGAACTAAGCTGATTATGCTCTCCACTATTGCTTGGCTATTTATTCCAGAGATCTTTTCTAATTCCCTCACAGAAGTGCTCACCAAACCTTAGTCTTCCATATTTTGTGCTCTCTGTCACATGGGTAGCAGTATCTTCCACTTGCATCTGCACTGGTTCACAGTCAAAAACAAGGAGTCAAACAAGTCATAGAATGAATCTATTTTCTTTCAATACAGATTTCATCTCTCAAGATGATTATTGCTGAACAAATACAGTTTTGCAAAACAGTATTTTTAATCAGTAATCAGAAAAGTAGAGGTCTAAATGAAAGTAAATAATCTGAAGGACTGAAGGGTGATTTTCAATAATAGTGGATTTACAAGTAGGAAAAAAGTTCACGTATTGCTTTTGATACAGGAGTCGGTAATGTCAACTAAAGGAAATTCTTGTTGTTTTGGGAATTATATTCTAACTTAAATTGAAATGCTGTGCTGAACTGGGACTGAATTACTCAACATCTGCAGTATTTAGTTGGTTAAATTTTCGGATTTCTATTTTTGTCTAGAAAAGTTGCTTATTTTTATTTAGGGATTAAAAAAAGAAGAGAGAATAAAATGGGTGGTAGATTCTCAGTCTCTCAGGAGTTACTATACCACTTCACCTGTCCAGAGAATCCTCACATGGCCTCAGCTCTGTGTTGTACTGCTTGCATGGCTCTAGCTCCCCAGAGACTCTTCGTATTGTCCAATGTCAGAGGATATAATGAGAACTATGTGTGTCTTTGACAAATTCAACCAGAAATTTGTCATCGGAATTAAGACATCTGGGAAAACTTTGTATTCAATATCATAATTATTTTTTAAGAGGTGCTTTGATAGGATAATATCCACACAGCTTTAGTAATAATAACGGTAATAAGCAGGATGTATAGCTAACTGGGCACTTAGACAAAGAAAGAACAGTTTTACGGTCACAACGTTCTTGATCAAAATAAGAGGAAGATACATTGTCAATAAATAATAACCAATTTCCTGTAAGAAATAAGATAGAAAACTTACATTTTTCTCAAAGTTTTCAAGAGAAAACTCATTCGGCTTTGGGAAGAATTCAAGCTTATGCATCCGTCCAATATTGAGAATAATGTTTGTCCCCTTTTTCACAGGATAGCCATCAATTACATCATCTTGTAAAGCTTTTCGCATGATCAAGTCCACAACTGGCTGGTATCTCATGCTCTCATAAATAAAATTCTCCACGATTTTTAAGTTTGGCATGTCATCACTCTGTATGTCTCTGTCACCTTGAGGAATAAAACAGATGGTGACGAAGTTGGTTATGAATTTAATTATTTCATCATACAAATACCAAAACATTTTCATAATATTCTCAGTTCCCAAAATGGTAGGAAGGATGAAACAGCTTCTAAGGAGTTCTGTGTAACCATACGTATTTGGGAAATCTGGTATATTTTTCATCAGCATGAAGCCTAGTTTATTAGTTTATGCTATTCTCACCTTATCTTCTTAATACATTATGAGTCTTTGTTCTGCTTTCTTTTCCATGACAAAACTCTGAAAGTCCTTCCGTGACTTTGGTATGACTAAGGGCAACAAGACACAGCAAATAAATCTTTGGAGAGCTGACAGCAAACAGAATGTGGGAATAGTCTGCAGATGGGAGATAACTTTGTAGGGACCTTAAATTTTCACCATGTGATTGGGTTTGGCTGGATGTGCGGGTAGGGTCCTACTGCGGCCTATTTTCGTTACGAGGAGTAACTTCCTCCCAGCTTGATTCCATCAGCAGCAGTATCAGCGCTGCCAGTGGGAGCCTTACTTCAACTTTCAAGCCATGAGCAGTTCAAGAACTCCAGGCTGACCACTGCAGTGGCAGGTTTTCAGGATAAAAGGCAGCTTTGCTACCCCAGCTGGTCATTTCCTTAAGGAAAAGGCAACAATATTCCTACTGCCTTAGAAATCCAAGCTATGAGAAAGAAATTGGCAAGGTGAATAAGTGAGTGCTCAACTCTCATGAGGACAATAACATAAGGTTAATTAAAAGTACCTTAGAAAAAAGAGTAAAGGACTTTTTATACACTTTCCAGTTTTTAACTGACCAGAAGTGAATGTTGAAAAAGACTGGATGAAATTGGTTTCTATATTAATTCAGTGTCAGGCTTTGAATGAGGTCTAGAGAAAGAGAAGAATAGAAATTTGGAATATCCTGATTGTGTTTAGAGTAGTTAGTAATTAGTACTTCAGGAGGAGACCAGTTTGATATCATAAATGGATGACAGCAGAATATAATTTTAATTTTCTCTAATTTTTTCCTTCTGCAGTCATAGTGAAATTTAGACAGCTTCTATATATACACAGAGAAATATTGGTGATTAGAAGTATTTGAAATGAGTGTCCCCTTTTGCTATTTCAAGGTAAATGGAAAATAATTTCAATGGAATTTATGAGGTGAGTGCCGATTTGCACTTCCGTTGCTGAGGAGTGAATATAGCACATTCTTTCTAATAGATTGTCAATTCTGATGATTCCTATTTGAATTTATCTTGCAAATTGCTCATCTTCTTTCATTTGATCTTGAATAAAATCTTTTAGATATAATGGCAGTTCACGTATTTTACAGCAAATGCTTAGAATTTTCAGTCTTTGAAGAATCAAAATTAGATCACTGCTGAAGCAAAACTATATTCCCGTGTCACTGACTTTGCAGCTCCTGCTTACCCATGACAGTCTCAATTTCTCTCATCATCTCCTCTTCCACTGTGGGGTGCTCTGCAATCAGTATTAGCATGAAGAAGAGAGTCACAGACAGAGTATCAGGAGCAGCAATCATCATCTCCAGCACACACTGGTTCACATTCTCGGCAGTCAGATCCCCTCTGTTCTGAAAAAATTGGAAATTTTGGGGAAAATGTTGATTGCTGACCTCTGATGCCAACAAAGGTCCTATAGCAGTAGAATGGGAAGGACCTAGAATATCTGCTTTAAACAAAAGTTAAAATCTTGACAGTCTTTCTATCTCATATGCTAAATAGCATTTATTTTTTGCCTTTCAGAGAAAAACAGAAAACTCGTGTTTTGATGGGTGTGTATTGTCTTACAGAAAAGCAAGAGTTTGTTCTTAGCTCAGATCCTTATTGATTTATTGCCTTTTCTCGCAGAGTTTGTGAGCTGTCAGCGATTATACAAGGCAGGATTTTCATAACATTTGAAGCCTTTGCGAGCAAAAGGCAATACATCAAGATAAAATACAGGGCTTAGGGACAGTCTGGAGGATGTTCAGGGATAGATGCAACAGTTTTAAGGATGTTTCTCAAGCTGTGAAAAAAATAGGACAAGCGCCTATTCCCGAAAACACAACTATTCAATGTTTGAATTGCTGTTAGGGACTCCCCAGAACCGACTAATTTGTATCCCTTTCTGATGACATGACTTTCAAATAGATACATGAAATTTAAGTTGCAAAGCCTGTGCTGTTAGTGACAGGAGAATGTCGAAAAAGTCAAAGTTAACCATATTTTGAGTACATTGCTAATACCTGTGCAAAAATCAACTGGGATGCAAAATCCATGTGTTCATCCAACTTTTCAACGGTGGAAAGTTTTTGTCGTTTCTGTTCTATTAAGGTTTCCATTGCTCCTTTCAGATCCTTGCTGAAAACAGGTGAAATCCAACATATTGATAAATATCTACAGACTTCTAGTATATACTAGCATATGATTAGAAACATAGAGATTATACCAATAAAAACATCTAAGAATGGCAGAAATAAAGTTTTCCTAAGAGTGGTTATAATGGTCTCTGCAAAAGCAGTAATACTAAGGGAAGGTGTATTTTCTTATGATTTCTTATCAAATAATTGCTTGTTATTTTGGACTGAAATCTTATTTTCTTTTTATAGGATAGACTGAAAAGGATGAAAATGTATCTGTATATCCTAATAATGAATAGGGTTTTTAAAGATTTATTAACACTTCCAAATAATGTGTTTATTTCCTTCTATTTTGTACTGTATTTTATCAGTGAATAAAATGAACTTCAAGAACATGAGGGACAATTCTTAGAAAAATGTAGATAAATGTTAGAAAAGCTGTACTATCTTGAAGGTAGAGTTGATCTAAATTTTTCATATTTAAATAGTCAGTAATACTGTGTCAACAGGTTGGATTTTAGTGGTGGAAAAAAAAAAAAATCAAAGTCCAACAGTTTGTATAATGTTATTTGGGATTTTCAATTATCTATCGATTTGAAGGCAATTCTTTTTTAAAAAGCATTTTGAAAAGTTTCTGAATGAAATTCTCAGGCTTTTTATTTGTGTTTGTTGGGATAGAAAATTTGACTGGGTTTGTAGGGGTAAATACATTTAAAACTTCAAACCTGCTACAGTTCTTATTACTTATAACATTTTTTTGTGTATTAGAAATATCAAATGGTCCTTTTTGCCAACTTTATCAGAAGAATATACAAAGTCATCATATCCTGTGGTGGTTCTTTGCATTGCTTTAAGTCCATCAGTCTCTATTTTGCAGTAGAAATTTATGAATAAGGTTGTTTTAATGGAATTGCTTTTGAAACATCAATATTTGCCTGCAGGGGCTTTCTAGTAATAACTGGGCCACTGCAGTTATCTATTATTAGAATCACAGGATAAAGCACTGATCAGTGCCATAATAAAACTGGCAAGCAAATGTCTGAGAAGGTAAATCTTGTGTCTAGTTCCTAAGAGTTGTCAATTACTTTAGATGAACCTCCATCTTTCCCTTAAAGCCTTTATGTTATATAGCACTATCAAAACAATTTATTACACATGCTTCATAAGTAGTAGTTTCTCTCACTAGATGGAATCTAAATCCAAAATGAACAAACTGATTGCCAGTTCTTTTTATAGCTGGTCCTCTTTTGGCAGAAGGCAGCAAATGAGATCATAAAAAGAGAAGAGGCATTTTGTATTTTTGCAAAGAGGAAGATGGCAAAACATATTTGTTCCTTATTTAGGGAAAAAAAAAAAACACCCTCGAAATTGACTATTATGCTGAGCACCAAGTTTTAACTCAAAAATGAGCTGTTGGCTCAAAAATGCACGTTGGGGGCATCAATAAATAGAATTGTGCTCAGGGGTTACCTCTTCTGGGACAGTGCCAGGAATGTGGACGGGTTTTCTTGTTTTGATGAACTGTAGCCTACTATTTGACTGTCCTCAACTAGATAGCAAATGTACCTTCACCCCATCTGATGGCTGTTTGAACCGAACCAGAGATTTCAATTTAGTTTCACATTTGAGCTGGCATTAACTACCATTTTGGTGAGTAAACTAGGACTCAATAGGCACGTGCTTTAAATCATCCCCCGAGATCAGCCCACTTGTAGCATCAGTGGCAAATCTTGTTCTGTTGCTATCTTGGGTCTGCAGATAGGGGACTTCAGCCAGCTGCCTCTGCAAGTTTCACAGTTTATTTTCTAAAAGGCAGAGGAAAATATCAAGGAAGATCTCCTTCTTAGAAAGAATCTTATGCAAATGATTTGTAACACTGTTAATACTTACACTGCCTCTTCATATTTCTTGCACAGCCAAGAAATCTTAAAAAAGATGTCGGGCTTTAATAAAAGTGCTTGCCAAGCATCAAAGTAGTTCTGGATCTTAAGTACAATGGCATTTTCTGAAAAGAAATGTTAACAAAAAGCAGTATAAAATATAAACCTCAATAGTCAAATAATATAAATGCTTCAAAAATTATTAATAAGGCATTGTTCCCTACTTTGACTAAATTCACAGGAATTTGATAAACAATTGGTTTTAATATGTGATAGACAACATTAGGAAACAATTGTAGCAGACTGTAGAAAAGGTATAGATCTTTGTAAAAACTCCTGGTAGGTAGCAAAAAGGAGATAGTGATGTGTCAACCAGAGCCAGTTAGTCTCCCACAGGAAAGCAGAAGCAGAACTCTTGCAGTATATTGAAATGGGATAAATTATACATCAGGATAATGTTATTTCTGTCATATGGTTTTGAGGATAAAGAAATCATAGAAGACGTAAATTGTCAGGTGAACTTTTCAAGGCAATCATTTAGCTTGGTGGAAAGATTTCTGATTCTTAGACGCATATAATATTGGGATTGTACCAACTCAGTGCATAAAAATCTCTTTAAATGGTATTATTTATTAAGGTGAATTAAGGTGACAAGCTAAATGTATGGTTTTGGTCATATAAAATTCTCTTTCAGAACTAAAATCACTCATAATCAATTTCAATTAATTTATATGGTGATGTAAGAGTTTGTTCTTGCTCTGTTTTCTGAAACAAACTGCTGAGTGATGTCAGTGAGATTTCTTTGGACATGCACTTTAGATCCATCACAAGGTATAAAAATAAAGCTGTTAGTACCGTCCAAAGGGATCCCAAGAAAAAGCTTGTTAGATGTGTCGAGCATGATCCGTCTCATGAGATTCAACACGTTGATGTTTCCTACTTCAGTGGTTACCTCCTCTAGTTTGTCCAGGTGGTCAATTGTTGATTCAACACAAATTGCTATCATACGCACGAGACCAGGACCAGACAGAGCTGAAATGTATGTGCAAAACGATCAAAAGATTGGTTAACTTTCATACTTATTTACAACCTAACAATTGGTGGTAACTGTGTTAATGAAATCTAAAGTCTTATTGTGTGAGTGACTGGTATAAAATAATTCTGAAACTTACTGATTTTTCATCTTTTGAAAGAAAAATGTAAGCATTTTGAGTTAAACGGGCAACGAACTCCAAGACCAAACTTCCCTTGCATCTCAGACACACCTTTTATGCTAGGTTCATACCATGGTAAGGAAAGATATTTGGCATCGTTTGTGCTGCCTTTCTGTGTGCGATGGTATCCATCTCCTCATCTCCATTACAGGCACAGTGGATGTCCTGTCTCATTTCCTTGCAATGACACTGAACAGGGAAGACAGTTTTGGGATTTGTGGGGTGTTTCTGAAAACACAATTCCTGGGTGCTCTTAAACAGCATGGTAGCTTTGCAGGAACCTACTGGCAACATGTAACATTGCTCTGGACATACTGAAGCCTAGCCTGGCAGTGAGCTGTGCGTTAGCCTGCCTTAGTCTGCCCACCTACGAACAGTGGAGATAGTGTCATGATGGATTTATTGCATTTTAAGAATTCAAAAGCAACTAAAAGCAGTGGTCAGTTCTGCTGCTATGCAATTCAGTGGGATTTTGACAAGCTCCAGCTGGAATGGATTCAGATAATTTTTGAATTGCTTTGGAAATCTTGTCCCAAGTACTCTATTTGAATTACTTTTCCATACATTGCTGTAATTGCCTCAAGGACGTTTTATCAAATAGGCATTGAGAGGGGTTGTATGTTTGTAATTGAGAAGAGAGGAGGTCTGTTTTGTAAATAGAACTGGTAGTTCTAGGAATAAGTAGAAAAACATTCTTTTTTTCTTGACATCTTCAACCAGTACAAAGTTGCTGATACCTTTCAATAGCAAAATCATGTAGGAAAGTGTCATAAAGGAGCACAGATATGTCAACAAAACAGTATAGAGAAGTTAAACCAACAGGTAATTAATTTCTTTTAGGTGCTGCTTTACTTTCATTTCCAGGCTCTGGAATCACTGTCATGAACTACTGCGGTCTCAGGTGGTGAGAATCTTTTCTGAGCTGTGGCAGTTTTGTTAGGAAGGCTGTAACATCATCAGAAGTAGCTAATTCTAATGATATGCAAATGCTGAAACTTCTCTAATTTGTGGGAAGAAGGTGAATCAAAAACCGGCAGACTCATAAAATAGTAACACTGGAGTTTATTTATGTAATTTTCTATTTGGTTTCAACCTAGTGATATTAATTACTTCAATCATTTTCTCTGTTACTACATTGATTCCCAGCATATTAAAGGGATCAATAAGTAGTTCTGCTGTGCAGATGTTCTAAATTAATTTTGAAACCAAAGCTTTTTTCTTGGGTTTTTTTTTCAACTAGAATAAGACAGAAAAATCTTTGAACTCAGTGGAGGCTGTGATAGGAACAGCCAACTACATTTATGGAAGTGCCAGTTGAGCTAATGTAAGCGCTGCACTTGAAAAATGTAAAAACGTTTAAAAACATGGCTTGTGGGCGTCACTTAATTTTGTTTTAATTGGATGAAATTAAGAATCTTCAAAACTACTTCAGGACCATTTCAAATAACATACCAAGCAGGATAAGCATGAAAGAACATGTGCAATAAAATATTTATATGGGACATATATATAGAGAACTGATTTCTGTAATTTAAGTATGCAAAGGACAAACAGCATTTCTGATTTCATATCACTGTGTGCTACAGTGATACAGGGTACTAAGGCACACTGATTTACCTTTGGTGAAAAAGGGTCGAATTTCTTTCCAGTGTGCTGGGTTGTTGTTAAATATGATCCCGTTTTCATACATGCCAATGCACTGTAATCCAAGCTTGCTCCCAAATCGAGAAACGTAATGCCAATGTTTCATTACATGGAACACACTTGAGGATCTGGGAAAGAAAGAGGGGGAGAAAAAAGCCCAAAACGAAAATACTGTTTTGTAGACTGTACACAGAATTTTTATTCTGACATTTTATAGTTGCTCTGTAGTGCTGACTTACGTTTTCAGTTTAGCAGGAAGTACAATGCTTGACATTAACTATTGCCATTTTTACATAATTAAAAAGCTTGATGATAAATGCGTTCTGAATGTATAATAGAGCAATAATGTATTCTGTTCAGATTTAAAACTGCATTTCAGTTAAAATAGAAATGATCACTGAACGATTTTAATAGGAATAGTGTATATACATAGAAATATGTAGATACACTTGGGCAATGACCAGTGTCAGATATTTCAGAAGATGAGGTGTAAAATATTTGACAGTTGATCATTTCATCATGATGTATATGAAATTACAGCCATACATTCATTAGCTATTTGGCCATCCCAGGCGCATACAAATGCGTCGTTTAAATATGCAACATCATAATATGATGATATGAGTGGGATAAATATTTCTAAATAGAAATGTTAAGGAAATTCCTGATATGTGTAATTCTTTTTACAGTTGATGACGTTTATTTACATGTGCTAGCAAACAGGTTGTGACCAGCATTATTGCTTTAAGATATATTTTCCTTTAGAGGGAGCTAGCATTTTAGAAATGCTGACATGATGAAAACCTGATCAAATGAAATCCAACAAAAAGAAAGAAAATCAGAACAGAGATTGAAATGAAACGGTATGCTACTTTCTGTACCATGTCGCATACTCTAGGGACCAAATCCCAGGCTTCTTACACAGAGTAGTTTAATTTTTCAGTCAGGCAAAGTAAATGTGGCTTTTACTATTGACTTTGGCAGTGCTGGGTTTTCCCCATAGTTTTGCATGACCAGAGGTAAAGTTAACAGTGAGATGCTATATGGTACAAATAGACAAACGTGGATTAAAGATTGGAGTAAAAACAGGGAGGAGCGTGTCTGCAGGTTCAGCCTTGCAAGAAACTCGGCATATTCTGCCTTTCCTACACTTCCCCACATCTGCGCTCTTTTCTAATTTCCTTAAAGGTTTTTTGCATGTCAAGGAACATCATTTGTATTTTCATTAACATGAAAAGATAGTGTTGAATTATGACAGCTGTCCTGAGGAATGGGAAGGTGCAGGAGGCTCATTTTGCTTCCTTCTGTTGCACGCATCTACACAGGAGATACATAATAATGCTTTAAAGAAGGATTTTGACATATGACCTTGTATAAGCAGATTTTCCTTATGAAACTTTTTTATGAAGTCCTCTAGAAGACAATATCTGTTGTAACCAAGACTGCTAGTCCTTCTCTCTGTGCATTAGCATCTTAGTATCATTAGATTTGATGGTAAAAATTCAGATAACATTGGTGGAAATAGTATACTTTTACAGAATTCAGGTTACTTTTTGCAGTGAATTTATGATCCACTGAAAACTTTATTCTACATTATTGTTTTTTTTAAAAAAAAAAAAGTTAAATACTATGTGCTCTCAATGCTTTTAAGCAAAAAATATGTCTGAAGAAAAATGCTGTATTGGCTGTAAAGTCCGCTGCAGCTGTGGCGTTGTTTATCAGCGCTCCTGATTTGTTTCTGATGAGTTGTCAGTACAGAAGGTGGAAGACAGCAGTAAGAGTTCATAGCTTTTTACATTATCAGCACATTAGTTGATATTTATAACACCTATGTAGGATAGGAATGTAAATAGTTTTTCTGTCATGATTACCTCTTTTTACAGAGTAAAACCAGAGATGAAGCTGACTTGCTTCACATGGCTAATCCTCTCGTAGCCCTCTATACTACGTTGCCTTTCAAAACCTTTTACTTAATGAAAGCTGAGTATGGATTGATTGATACTGCTAATAAAAAGGTTGTGATTGTTTATCGATTACACACAGTAAATGTTTTACTATATTTTTTTTTTCATGGCATAACTCATAATCATCCAGAAGATCCAATGTAAGAAGAAAGCAACCATCCACTGGAGTTAATAAAATGATAGACTGCGGTTTAGCATTTTGTTTAATACTGGGTATAATCAAAGTCTATGAGCAATCTCATTAATTGGAGTGGAATTACTCATAATCCTATAACGCTGCATTTGTTTAATTAGCCTACTGAATTCAGGAGCCATAATCTTCAAGCATTACTCCCATTTTAAGGAGAAATTTAAGAACACGGGAAACTAAAATATGGCTTAATCCTACATTGCAGTCGGTCTAGGTTCCTGTATAGTATGTAACCCTAATATTAAATAGAATTAGTAAAAGGGACAGTAAATATTTTTTAGGATTGAGCCAGACTGCTTAATCTTCCTTTCCACAAAGAAAATGAGAGAATTCACATAGAATTCAATAGTAGAGTCTTTAAAGAAAGAAAAGATTAGAAAAAGGTCTGAAGGAACTAAAAAGTTTTAGGTTAACTTTTGAAAATAAAAACTTCAATTCTACTTTAGAAAAAAAAAAAGTAGCGAAGTTGTAAAGATATGAAAAAGTTCTTATTATTAAGGATAGAAAATAAGGATTTACTTGCTAATTATAAATGTTTCTTCACCGCTGATCCAAACTCTCACAAATTCTCCGTATGTCTTATTGTAGTAGTTGCAGGCATTACCTACTCCCATCCAGAGAAATCTCCCATGTGAAATGAGGGGCCCGATTCCCATACAGTATCCTGGCCCTAAGAAAGAGGGTAAGAAAAGTTTGGTCTCAGCAGTGCTCACTGACAAGGATTTATCTTTGATCATCACCCTTTTCAAAGGAGCTTTTTAACATGACAGTCCGGGTCTGCGTTGGGCAGTTCACATATACAATCCCATTCTCAGGTTCCGTCTTAGAGAAACTTGCATCTACATTGTTGAAACCTATATTAGCCTATATTATTATCCTATATTATTCACCTACATTAATATCTATGTAAGCCGATAGTCCGTTCAATGTACATACAACAAATGGCACTCATTACTACTTTGTACAACTTCACATGCCTGCTTTGAGATTGCTTACATTTGGAGGGACAGTGGCTAGACATCAGAAAGAAGAAATGATCTAGAAAAACTGCATATGGTTTATTAATTTGTGATTTTAAGAAATCCTTTGAGTGACTTTTTTTTGTGTTTAAGTGTCATAGTAACACCTACAAAAGTCAATATCCTTTTGATGTAATTAAATGTAATTAATTACCTTTCTCTTAAAGTTATTGATACTAGAGAGAGAAAAGATATTTAAAGGAAAAAGTACTTTACTGCTGTGAATTTATGAAAACATGCTTAAGCAGGAGCTGAGAAGGGATCAGTAAGCCTTTAGTCAACAACGTTCTCAACTAAATCCTTCCACTGTAACTCAGCACCAAATTTCCCCCTTACAACAAAAAGGAGAAAGCAGAGACAGCAGGAGCGAATTTGCCTGTAATTACTTTTAAAAGAAAGTTTCCTTTTTCAGGGAAAGCTTAATTTGCCTCTTTTGTCTGTAAAACGTAAATCTAACTCTATAAAATGAAACAAATTAAGTACTTACAAAACTTCTGCATACTGTTTAAAAAACGTAAAAGTTGCTTATGGCTCCATTGTGTACTAATAGGAATCGCAAGAACCTAGATTATTTAAATAGCTGTAAACTTAAACCATGTTAATTTAGATTTATCTTCTTGTTAATCCAATCAAGCATTCAAAGAGAATATATAACCTGCTGTGAATACTTCCCCCTGTTCTCTAACTTTTGAAGAGTTTTAACATATTGAAGGATGTTTGGCCAGGATCTTTTCTCAGGATTTCATTCAGGTGCTACTGCATTGGTTCAGGATTATTCCTGTCCAACACCTTTGTGAGATGTGTACACTCTTCTCATTCATGCAGTTGGTCACTGCATTGCAGCTAATGAAGAACAGCCTGAATCAGTAACATCTACCAGAAGTCCCCAAAACATTACAGAGGGTCCCTCCAAAAGGGAAACCATTTGATGGTGTTCTTTTCTGGAGGGTCTTTGGTGCCAAACGTGGAGAGAAAAGTTGATAACCTACTAAAACCGGAATAATTTAATCAATAATATTTTGTTTCTAGTAAAGACCATTTAGAAGGCTTTAAAATTAAAACATGTAAAAAGTAGACGTTTATAATGCACATCAAAACATGAACATCTAGACTTTGTAAAATGGTATTATATCTTTGTAGCATGTACATAATAAAGCAGAAAACTAAATGTCATATATTTATATAGCCAAGCCAGGTTTATTATGGAAGTAATGAGGTTAAATAGAGCCTGATTTCTCTTATCAGTTATTTTAAAAAGCTGGTTTATTTAAACTGACTCAGTAAATTTTGTGGGCATACAATAATTATTCAGCATTACTTTCCCACTTAAATTTGAGAAACAAAAGCTTTTAGGTGATACTACAGCTAAAGTTAATTTACCTGGTATTGATGAAGTTTCTTCATGATTCCATATTAGAAAGAGAAAGCACATGAGAATGAGTATGGGCACTGTGGCCACAGGCATCGTATCTGGTACTAGGCTGGTGATGTTGTAGTGCATTGGATTCAGAGTTTCCAGTACCATCTTTTCCAAGAGATTCCGCTTTGCTTTGGAGAGAGAGAAATGGGAAGGAGGCAGTTTTTCAATGATACATTCAGCTTTAGTCGGTACCTCTCAACCCCTTTGTACGTCCTGTAAATGAGCAAATTAGCTCTTGAGGTAGCTTTATTTTATAATGAGAGTGACTGCCTGGACTGCTTGCCAGGACAAGCTACATCACAAGTCAAAACAGACATGCAGCAGATGCTTTTTTTGCTTAGAAATAACAAAGCTTTTCTGACCTTGATATTGAAGCATAGTTTTGGATGCTTTGGCTGACAGACCTCTTATCTGTGATATTGACTTGGCTGGCCAATACTGAGGTTTACTCCTTGCAAATTTCTAACCAAAACACAAGAAATTAAACTTTCAGCACATGTGGAAGCACTGAATGAGTTCACTCACAAGCTTTTATCTCTGTTACTTAGCCCTTTTCCTTCCTGCATGCCTGTAGTGCCGGAGTCCTTGAATTTCCAGAATAACTGTTAGTCTTTCGTGATGCAGATAGAGTGTACTCCAGGGTTTTGTTTGAAACAATGTATTATGGTGGGGTTTTTTTTATTGTCAGCCTTTGGATGTACTATAATGCATTGCATTTCTTTTATGATTCTTCTGCTAAATACTTTGAAAAATATAGTGTATGCCATAACAAACAGGATCATGGGTTGTCTGTTACCATATTTTCCCTCAGGCAGTAACCAGTACTTGGCACAGGAAAGAAAACCCAAGCAAATGGACAGGTCTGTCCTGTCCACGGATCCTATCAGGTCCTATGTCTATGCAAAGGGAGAGTGGAAGGACTCTTTCAAATTTGTTTTGCATGTTTTTGACTTTAAGTCATAAAATATGAGGGGTGATTGTCCCTGAGAAGGAAGATGTTATTCTATGAATGAGAACTCGGGTAACCACTGAAAGATACTGCTTGCACCTGCACAGTAATTTATTAATACAACACCTTCTTAACCCTCCTCTGACAGTAATTAAGAATAGATTTGCTTTGTTCTTTCCAGCGACAGTATTTCAAAATTGAAGGATGTATTTATTTAATAGGAAGCTTTTTGTTATTGTTTACTTTCAGCAAGTGCTTTCTTGTTGATCTTTTACTTTGATCTCATATAGCAGAAGAAAGTACAGTTTATTTGTAGTGACCGTCAGTGCTATGGTTATATTAAACTAAGCCAAGAATGCAATAGATGCTTTCTAGATAGTAAGAAGATTAGCATTTATGGTCCGAGTAGAAAATGTATAGAGTACAGGCAAAACCCTCGGGAAGAGAGCGAGCGGTGGCTCAGAACCTTGCAGGTGCAATCAGCGCTCCGGTATTTTGGATGGTTGCTATGCAAGGCTTCTGGTATTGCTCTGATCCAAAATGACCATGACAGAATGTGCCAGGTGACCTTTTAGAAACCTGCATGCTATTCCAAGAGCTAGCAGTACATCTCTTATGAAAGTGTTCATGTACACATCACATCTTGTACACCTTCAACTGTTGTATTGTCTTGCATATTGTGAAAAATGTTTTTGTACTCACAAGCATTTTTTTATCACGTAATGGTATTTATTAGTTTTGCTAACGTACTGTTGCTCGCTAATGATGTTTGTTTAGTACAATAAAAATGCTAGCTTTAAACTTCCTTGAGGACTATTGGTTACCACAATAAAAGCATGCCTGCATGTGTATATAAATACTTTTATTAGTTTCAGTCCCTTTCACTATATGAGCTTACAGCATTATAGGAGAAAATAACTACACTTAGGGCATATAGTTTCACTTTTTTTATTGCTTTCTCTCTGGATCTGGATAAACTTCATCTTTGTATGCCATCGCCACAGATAGGCTCTGATGTTCGTTGTTTTTTGTTGTTTTTTTTTTTCGTCTCCAAGACATTCTGGTGTGTCTGTGCAGTAGTTTCTCTGCCTCATATTCCCTATGAAAAGAAGTATGTAGGTGGTTATGCATTTGGGTGGTATGAAACAAACACACCTGTACGTACAAACCGGTATCTATGAATATTAAATGTGTAGGTTAAGCTCTGCTAGAGTTCAAGGTGCTGATATGTTTGCCTGGTGTACTTTGCAAGCACGAGGCTCCCCTTTTTATTTTCAAAAAATCAACACCGAGTTTTGATCTTGCTCAGTTCTTAGTGATTCACAGCTAAAGCTTATCTTTATATTGTCAGAGAAATGGAGGCAAGTTTGTATCTTTTCAAAATATACAGATGGTAATAGATTAGGTTCTAGATTACCCCAACTTCATAATTTTATAATTTTTTAGTAAAAGAATAAAATCTTTTTTTGCTGTGATATGATATCCAATATATCAGTGTGCACCTTGCTGTTAGATTTGTAATTTTTATATCCTGGATCATGCTTTTATGTAGATAAAGGGTATTAAAGGCACTGGATTAAATTTAAATCCTTTTTATACTCTTGAACTGATCTGAAGCAGTCTTATTTTTAGTCAAAGTGGCTCCTCAAGATCTTAAAACAAACAATTGGCATTTCTTGTATTGAGTTCTTTGCCTCATTTCCATGAGTATGATCCAAGCAGACTTTCAGGGATGGGATTTCTAATGCTTTTTTAATTGCAAAAGCCAACTGGACATTGAAAAATTCACCTTAAAATATTTCAGCTGAACTGCTAATCCTGCTTGTACCCATTATATTTTTTAAGAATTGTCCATGAGGTAAACCACTCCTAAGAAAAACTCAGCCAAGTAAATTTTGATAGTAAGTAGTCACTGAATAGATTGAAGAAGTTTAGAAATGGAACAAAGCTAGAGCGCCGATTGTGCGTGAAAGAAGCTTTCGCTATTCTTGCTCATTTTGTCTTGAAATCTTCTATAGGTCATTTTCCTTTCCTTGCAATTGGTTGAGATATGTGTCTGATCAGAGGGGTTTGTTGGTTCTGATTGTTACTTATATGGTGGAGGAGGGACAGGAGTGGGGCAAAAAAGCTTTAAAAATCAAATAGTGGGAGCAAAGAGACTTATAATAAGGAAGTACTTTTGTGACAAGAGATGGATGTGCATAGGCTGCTTGACCCAACAATAATTGTGGATCTTAACAGCTGAGAAAGCATTTGCCAGCAGAGGGCCCTATAGATTACTGATCTTTAAGTCGTGACTATAAAGCACTGTGAGAAAATTCTAGGTTCGTTTAAATGTTTTCTTGCAAAAGGTGATATGGTAAATGGTGACAGAGTCCACAGTAAAGAAAAAAGTCCACCTATCTAAAGGATAACTGTGTTGACCCCTTTTATTCCAGTTAGAGCTTTGTACTTAATTTGCTCTTTTACTGACACAGTCATTATGAATCATATTATAGTATTGGAACTGAAAATTTCTGATAATTTTGAGGAGGAGGTCATAAAACTTCCTGAAAACTCTTGAAGACCCATTCTTGAGTGCTGGAATTCTTTTCTCTGTAGTGGTTCATCTGTCAGGAGAGACATGGGGAAAAAAATCTGCTACGTGTTTTAAATCCCCAAATGTTAGTGACCGGTATCAGCAGCATCTGAAGCAACTGACTTAGGTTTAACTAAACAATTTGGAAAAACAAAATTTTAAATAGACTGATTTCAAACAAAAATAAATCTGTTGGCTTATATAACCCCAGTAAGTCTCTATTTTTTCAGACAAAATGTTGTAGCCTTCCTGTCTTTTTAGAAGCCTATTCTACATAATTGCCTGTTTTCACGCAATTAAGATAGGCAGTCTTCATGCAGACTGTAAAGCTTTAGCCTTCTACGTCTAAGTGTGTAGATAGCTTTTACTGGGCATTTCACAACTAGAAGACTAATGTCTAGCTAGCTAGTGGTTTTCTTGTATTTGTTCTGTGGATGCTGCCTGAGCAATAGTCCAGGAGGACAGTGGCTCATGGTGTCTGTGCTGGTGGTTGAGTTCGTATCGGGGTATGCTTTGATAGCAAACCTTCAGATTATTCCTATTCCCTTGCTTCAGTACGTATTACAGAGAAATCTCAGAGCATGCAAACCGGGGTCTTTTTGGATGAAAATAAATCAGGTAATGCACTCCAAAGCTGTGTCTCATACACACCAGTTTTTAACAGGGATTCAAATGACAAAACTAGTACTAGCATGTGTCTGGGACTTAACTGGTCGATGCAGATTGAACCCATTGACAGGGAGGCAAATACATTAAGAATATCTTCTATGAATGTAGGACTCTATAAGAATATTACTATTTGTTTGGATAACTGTAATAAAGGCAATGCCTGTTTTCTGTGCCTTTACATAGGGAAGTGATCATCCCCCTGTACTCGGCACTGGTGAGGCCCCACCTCGAGTACTGCGTTCAGTTTTGGGACCCTCGCTACAAGAGGGACATTGAGGTGTTGGAGCGTGTCCAGAGAAGGGCTACAAAGCTGGTGGGGGGTCTGGAGGACAAACCTTATGAAGAATGACCGAGGTAGCTGGGGTTGTTTAGCTTGGAGAAGAGGAGGCTGAGGGGAGACCTTATCACCCTCTACAACTACCTGAAAGGAGGCTGTAGAGAGATGGGGGCTGACCTCTTCTCCCTGGTGACAAGTGATAGGACGAGAGGAAACGGGTTCAAGTTATGTCAGGGGAGGTTTAGATTGGATATTAGGAAACATTTTTTCACTGAAAGGGTTATTAAACATTGGAATAGGCTGCCCAGGGAGGTGGTGGATTCACCATCCCTGGAGGTGTTTAAAAAAAGGGTAGATGGGGCACTTAGGGACATGGTTTAGAAGTGGCTTTTGTCAGGGTGGGTTAAAGGTTGGACTCGATGATCTTAAAGGTCCTTTCCAACCTCAGCAATTCTATGATTCTATGGTGGTTGCAACCCTCATTTTGTGAACTTGCCGTCTTTGTGCCTATCATTCCAGGCCATCTACTGAGATATCTTTTGGGTGAAATCAGAAGCCGTCACGTTTCAAAGAGGGAGTTGTGCACACACACGTTTAGGTATCATGCAGGAGCCATGTAATGGAGCTGTACTTTCTGCAAGCTGATAGTCAAATGGGTATCCTACAGGCTGCTCTTGTGATTTCTGTAAATGGTCTTTCTGGTAGAATGAAGCTGTAAGTCCTGCCTTTAAACATTCCAAAGAAGTTACTGGATCCTTTTAGTGATCCTTAGCGCCAAAGATCTGATGCTGCTGACATATAACCAAGTATTGATCAAGATGATAAATTATTGCTGAAATGGCTAAATGAAGTTTTTATGTTGCTATTGATCATGGAGCTTAGTGCGGTTCCAAAATAAAGTATTTATAATGTAGTGTCAGGTTGGTTTGGATGTTGTTTTTGGGACTAGCCAGTGAAAGTTTTCATATTCTGAAAGTCTTGATTCAAATGTTTCCTTCTAGAAATTGCTAGTTACTTTAGATGTCTAAATTGATCTTTAGAAGATGAATATTCACATCCTGAAAAATCACTTTCCACTAGAATGTTAAGTCTTGAAAGTAATTATCCAGTCGTAAAAACACGATTGCTTGTAGTGCGCAAGACTTGGAGTGATAATGTGCTCTGTGTAACTAAAAATTTGGTAGCCATCTCTCATTTCTGGCCAGTATCCATACTATTTTGTTTTAGCTATTTATACAACATGGATGTGCGAGGCAAGGTACGCCATGTGCTTCCCAAGTAACTGTACAATAAGGGTTTCTGCTTTCTGAACAGTCTGTAATTATATGGTGATTTTTCTTTCAGAAGAATAATGATCTGAAATTAGAATTTAGACTATGTCCTCTTGTGAGTTTTTAGTTGCAGTCTGATGTATGATTTGGAAAAATTACTTGCCAGTTTCAGTACCTTTCACAAAAGGTCTCGTCGTTGCTTAGGAACCAACATAATGTCCATGAAAAGTACTATCCACATTAGATAGTAAAAGGGTTTCATCTGAAATGTAGATCTCCTGAAGTGGAATAGGTATCTCAGTGCTCGTAAGCCATCAAATGAGCTATGGAGATATGCAAACTTCTGCAGCATTGGTAAGAATGTATTTTACTGCCTGTCTGCCTCGGAGTTTCCTTGGAACACCATAAACTCTAATTAACTCAAATCTAACCAGAAAATTAGTTGTGGATAGACAACTGAAATTTCTCTCTAACGCACTTTTTATCAGACTTCCTTGTTGTGACTATGGCAAAGCAGACCTATATCAGGAGGTGTTTCTGTATGTAGCTACTATCGGGTTCTTATCACTACTGGGGGGGGTGGTTTGGTTTCTACTTTGGCACATTGAAGGCAGTTCTCTCTGCTGTAATTATGTCTGCTGTAGTACTTTTATTGCTGGTAAATACCTTGACCAACTTAAGCAAAAAGTTAGTTGCCACAGAAGGGACCCCTCTGTAAGAAATGTAAATTAAATTTTTGGCTTTTTTCCTGGCTATAAATACCAAGTACGCTATCAAAGTATGTAAATTAATCCTGAAGAAAATTTATCTGAGTATTTGAAAAAAACAAGGCTAAGGAAGAATGTATTCTCAAACCATTCTTCCTGCAATCAGAATATATAACGTTATAATATGCATTATTATTATATAATGTTATATATATAATAATAATAATTATACTAATTATTAATTAACATGTAGTAGCTTAAAGAGAGACAGCACTTTTCCATAGCAAGCACCAACTGAGAGAGGTCAAGCTAGGATAGAATAAACGAATTCTCTGGGTCAGTTCCAGATTTGTTCTACCTGATGACTTTTCTTTTGACCTCACTCATCCATTTTTTCCCTGCTGTGACAATGATGCTTGGAAATGTTGGTTTGTCCAAATTTACTCACTTTCCAACTAATTCTACATTGCTCTACATCATCAACAGTTAGCAGTGTCCATTCCATGCTGTGTATTCTACCTTAACTTTGACATGATTCAAATCTTTGCATGAAATGTAGTGAATGGAACAAAATCCACTTTAGAGTACACAGAACAAAATCAGAGACCACAGAAACACTGGGCAGGTTTGTTTTTTTTAATCAGTGGAGCCTGATTATAGCGTCTATAAAACGTAAAAAGTTTTAGTATTTCTTGATGTAAAATAAACAGTTTGAAAGGTTGAATGATGTGAACACTTTTGAAGGATGGCTATTCTTCAAGAACATTGGGCTATTTTTTTTTAAAGAAACTTTGTAGAATACTTACAAAATATATAACGTGTTATTGTTATTTTAATACAAGGATTTGGTTTAAGACCTGACGATTTTCTACTAAAAGAAAAAAACTCAATTTAGACAGCGACAACATATAATTTAGACAAAGTTAATTACAGCAACTCAGATCAAAGCAGCCCCAGAAGGCACACTTCCCACTCAAAAACAAAATAAAAACCATTTCTGTAATCTTCTACTTACATGGTTTGAAGAAAAATGCTAGAAAATGAATTAAGAATTTACCTGTGTCGTCTTGTTACTTCTTGATTTTTACCAGTGAAGAGTGCTATCGTCGTTACTGATGTGCTCCCTTCAAAGATCTGAATAGGTTTTCTGGTGATCACTCTCTGTGGCATCTTTTATGCAGGTGCTTCTTGTTGCTAAGAGATCAGTTGCTTAGAGATGGAAGTTTGTTTTTTGTAATAGATCAGGGGCCATTGCTATTGAAAAGAAAATTTTGTAATTTTACCTCTGCTGCGAAATAGCCAATGATAGAGATACACATGCCTAATGCTGATTAGAACTGTAACTGGAGAGTAAAAGAGAAAAGTAAACAAAGTTTGTAATTATGTTTGATGGCCCTGAATATCAAGGAAATAGATTTGTCATTTAACAGGTGCAACCAGCAGAAATTATATTAACGCTTTGCCTAGCATATCTAAATGTATTTTTAATTTCTGACAGAAAGGAAGAAAAGTCCGAAAGTTTTATTCTAAAATTGTGATGCACAAAGTTGTTGATAACCTTTTGTAAGATACAATCCTGCACTGCATTGGAAAGGCTTACTGACTATCCTGTATATTTTTGTATATACTGTTTCCTTTATATTCCCACTTGGTTTGCTAACTCTTTAGAAAAACTATGCAAACTAGAGGCTGGTTTCTCTGCTTTGTGATGCTTCTCTTTTTTGCTGTAGCCTTGGGCAACTTGAAGAAACTTAACTTAGGAAATTCCAAATGTTTTCAAGAACTGCATTAAGCAATTACAGGAAACATTAAAATAATGACCAAAGATTTATAGGAAAAGGTGGTGATGTATGAATAAGGTAGTTGTGCCTGTTACTTACTCTTTTGACACACCAACAGAAGTCTGAATTTTCTTGTTTTCTGCTATGAAAAATCCTTAGCTGACTCAGCTGCCTCTTCTATGAACTTATCCCTAAGAGTCCAAATAGACTGTGTTGTGAAATAGGTCAAAATCATCTTTTTTGGCTTAGTGCTCTCACATTTAGGAAATCCAGTCACTCGAGTCTGTTTTCAGCAAGGCTGTGTTACGTCCTCTGGCAGTGAGACACTATGCATCCTTGTCTTTCGCTATCAGCCCACAAGTGTAAAAGATTCCCGTAAAATGTTTTCATTCTTCCTTTTCTGAATTCACTTAAGGCTTTAGCATTAGCATTTAAAAGGAATAAATAAAAACAAAATAAAACACTTTTAATAAGAAAACCCATCTAATGGGTAAAAGGGTCTTATATCTAAAGGACTATGATCTCACTTGGAACAAAAGGTATTTAAGAGTTACGCACAGTAGTTCTAGTGATTGGAATATTTTTAACGTGGGGAAGGATGGAAGAGGCCTAGAATTTTATTGAATGTGAAATCTCTTTTGAGAAGCCTTTCTTAAAGTAAGTAAAGAAATAAATAATGCAGACAGTTTGGGGAGAATAAGGACTGAATTCATGCGGAAATGCTTCCGGCATTACTGCAGCCTCATTGAAGATACACAGCTTGCACAAGCAGAAGCCAACATAATTTCAGTCTGAGAACTGAACTCTTGTTCTTTTTGCATGTGCACACACTCTTCCCTATCTATTTATTATGCAGAGAATTCTTTTTCAGAATAATTTCTCTGTATAATTTTCCTGGAATTGAAAGTACAAGCAGAAATGGGCGGAACTTTAGTGAACAATTCTATTGTGTCCTGTATTTAGAGCTGGTCACAATAATGATTAAAACCTGTTGTATAGTATCTGATGTTCTGAAAGGGATAAAATTACTTTGTTTTATTTCAAAAAGAGATGATAGCTAGTTTTAATCTTTATGCCTACCTAAAAATTTTGGGGGAAGTCATGCATGAATATTTTTTGTTTTAACAAGCCAACTGTATGATTTACTGCTTGTAAACAAAATATATTAACATTCTGGAGGAGCTAGATTTGGAGGCTGGTTTTGGTCCATTTCATGTTATTTTTCTTCCAGATTGTTAATGTGGACAAAGTAGTATGAGTGATCAGTAACTGTTCCATGGACACTGAATCAAGAAAGCCTTATGTAGCCGCATAAGAAAGTTACCGTAGAAAGGTTTTAGCTCTTTCCCATAGTTTGAAACTAGTTTACTGCATTTAGTGTTGCTTTGGTTTCAGCTGCTGAGAAGAACAGCTTGTGTTGAACTTTGCTTGTGAGTTTTCTTGTTGTGTTTGCCACTGCAAGCACATCTAATGCTTTGTGTGTTTTGTCTAGGTTATAAAAGGAAGTTATGATACCTCAAATCCTTGTGTGCTTGCAGCTGTCGCTCACTGACTGTGGAGATGGTATATTGTTTTATCAGCGTTGGGTCAGGCTACACTGTATTACTGTATAGCCTGTACTACTGACAGCCTAATACTGTACTGTACAGCCTAATACTACTGTATTAGACCGTATCATGGCTATTGGAAAAAGAGCTCTGGGAGGAATTACTTTAATTATTGCTGAATTACAATTAAAACAAATATTAGCTTAATTTGGAAACACCTATATCCTTAGATACTCTTTATTATGCGTGCAAATGGTAAGCAAAAACTAATTAATTAGTCATGTTCTTTTAAGAAACTTCAGCACGAGGAGTTTGTGATCATTTATTTAATCAAAAGTCTTGATTTTTAAAAGGAAAAATCTGGTAAAGTGTTTGTTGGGGCTCCTTCTTCTGTTAGTGCTTTGTATCTACTCACTGATATAAAGAATTTGTGCATGAATCGTAATTCAGGGCCAAGAAGCCGGTTGAATTGGTGATGAAGAAGTCACAAGAGTTAAATAATGTGAAAATACTTGTTGTAGTTAAACTAGGTTTTGTCAACACTGACTTCTGTGGGATATATCTTTAAATCAAATATTATTTCCATATACCAGATAAAATGTATTTAAGTTCTTTCATGCCAAAGAATTCCTGGAACTTTGTATAATGCAACTGGAATGATTGGACTTGTTGTTCACTACAAAGATCTATGGTTGAATACTACAAATTCTTCAGAGCCTGAGTAGGCATTCACTGAATTAACAAAGTTCTTTTTTATGCTATTAAAAATAAGCCAGGGTTTTTTTCCCTAAATATTTTACAATAGACTTTTGAGGAAAAAAAAACAAATGCTCTTCACAGTTGAGCAGAAGGGCATGAAACCCTGTAGAGACCATGTGGCTCATATGATAAAATTGATTAAAGTTGTGCTTTAGTAACAAGGGCTTGAATTTGATCTACTAACTAGCTGCGTAGAAAGAAATTAACTTCAGTTAAATCAGTAGAAATGAAAATCACTAATACAAGAATCCTTATTGTGAAACTAGTAGGATGGGATCAGGGTCAGATCTTAATTCTTTTTATGTCCTGATGGTTTCACTGCAGTCATTAGGGTATGAGATAAATGCTCGCCTTACCCCAAGGATGGATAGCCAGTGGTAAATCTGTCCCTAATATACTCCGTGTTGGTTTAGGATAAAAGGAAACAAAGACATGTGTATGAACGTAGACTCTCCGCACAAGGTCACGCTAAAGATCCGTCTAGCGTGGTGCTGCATCACAGAGCCAAAACCAGATGCCAAGTGGCCAAAACCAGATGCCAATTGGTGAGTATAAGTATCAGGCAAATATATATACTTTCCTCTCCCTGACTTCCCTCCACTATTTAAGGATAAAGGAATTTAAAGTGACAGTCTTAGTCATCCCTGTGATTGCAGTAATGGTTACCTGTCTTTTCTAGGAACTTCAAGAAAGTCATTGTAGTAATTTAACCAGGCATTTTACTCCTACCTTTTCTCTTAACTTTTACCATATGTACTATTTTCTTGTTCTCCTAAACAAGTCAGTTGTCAAGTACTGAGAGAGCTGAGACTACTGCAAGTATCTGTATTCAAATACTTCCTGTAACTACTTTATAATTTAGAAGTGTGTATCAGCCGTGGAACAACTAATAGTAAAACTGTCCTGACAAGCAAAATTGTTCAACAAAACATACACTGGATATGTCAAAGCTTTATAATTCCCTTAAAATTGTATCAGGTGAACTGCTTGCAATTTTTGTTTGTTTTGATTCTGTTTCAGTCCACTGTTAAAGTAATTATTACTGGTAAAGTGCAAAGTCCAGCAGAATGTTTGCAGGCAATCTGCTTTTAGCCATTGTCTTCCATTTCCAGTCACAACTTGCAGCGCTGCCTTGGCAGGTGCCTGAGTGCTTCTTCTAAGCAGCTCCTTCATTTGGCCGGCATCCACTGCACTCTGGAACTTGCTTGTATCTTTTCCGTTAGCATTTCTGCAAGTTACTCTTTCATCCTTTTACAATAACATATCTATTCATTGTCATAAATTCACCCTTTCAAAGAACAGTGCGTACACATGCAGGTGAATTTTGAAGGAGTTAGTAGCACACAATATTGGAAATCACTCATTTCACATTTTGTGCATAAATTTTTCTTATTCAGTGTCTCAGAAGGAGCTGGCCTATTTGTCTGTTCTAACATTATGCTCTCAGAGATGATCCCCTTTTTTGCCACCCCAGCAAGTTTTTCTTAGTGCAAATTAAGAGTTTGGCTTCTCTAGCTAACACCATTTTAAAAAGATCACCTAAGGACTCTTGTATCATGGGCTTGACTGAATCCATTTATACTGCCCACAGTTTTTCTTCAACGCCTAGCTTTAGAAGATCTCTATTGCTTGCGGTTCTAACACCAGACTGATTTGGCAATTCTGTTTCTCAGATCTTCACAACTCGCTTTCTCAAGTATCTTCCAAACCCCCCAAACTTTAGAGGGTGTTGGAAAGTGTTCTATGTGATGCTCAACATCTGGAGTGTCATGGTGGCCCGTCTGTTTCAGTAAAGTACATTAGCTGTTACTCTGGTTGTTTAATGCTAGGAAATGAATTTTATTTATTTGGGGGGTTTTGTTTGTTTTTTTAGTGCTGGGTGAACAGAGTAATAATGGCAGAAAATACACCTGCTTTAAAGCAAAATGTAGTTGGGTAGGGAATTCCATTTCTGGAGAAAGCGAACTTTTTCTAGAATTCAATTAAGAAAATAATCATTGGTGGGTAACTTTGACTTGTTATTTGGTCTATCTCAACTAGACACAATGGATTTGTTGTATGTGGTGATTGCTAGCCAGGTTTATACAATCTGCCAATTGTATTAAAATAAAAGTAATCTACCTTGTAAATTAGATTAACAAAGAATGGGCTAGATGTGTGCCGTAAGCCCCTTGTTTCTGCTCTTTCCACAGCCGTCTAGTTATTTCCATAACATCTAAGCCGTAAGTGCTTTCTGCCTTTTATGTTTCTATTTTGCATTTAAATTGGTTAGAAAAAAGCCCAGATCAGCCAAATAGAAGTCAGATAATATGCATCTTTGTGTCTCCCCTTGAAGAATAATAAATAATAGAAGAAAAAAACCCTACTTCTCTCTGCAACCCCCCAGGTAGTCTGCATCTACTGTGGCATGGAAAGACCACTGTATTGGAACAAGAAGGCAATCCAGAATGTGTTCTATTTTGCTCCCTCATCTGATGAAGCCGCTCTATACAGCATTGAGTTCTGTGAAGCGAACACTTCTCCATGTAAAATCATCCTAAAGCTGCCCCTGCATTAGGCAGGAGGCTCGGCTACACAACCTCCTGAGGTCCACTTCAACCTTAATTTTTCTGTGTTCCTATTATTCTGACATCTTTCTGGCAGCATATCTGCTTCTCTGGTCCCAATCCAACCTGTCTCAACCTTACACCTGCGGCTTGGAAATGGAGGGGGTTTCAGATCCCATTCTTCTGTCATCCGTAATTCAGGATTCTACTTAGTCAAAAATTTTGACTACTATCTCCTACTCCTTCCTCTTTAACCGACGAAGAGAAAATTTCTGGGTAAGTTTGCTGTAACACTGCTTCGCGTAGCAGCTGAATATTTGTGGTGGCTTCTACTCTGTTAATATATCAAATCAAAATGTCTTTGTGTTCGGTGCAGTGGTCTTAAGTAGACATTCCACATGCTTCCACGAGTTACAGGATGCTTCCACAGAATCTTTGCTTGCTGAAAATTCTTTAGAAATGTTTAAAGAGTACAAAAAAGAAAGAAAAGCTTTGGGAGAAGCTCATTATACTGTCAGGTACGAAACAGTTGATAAGTGCCTCTTGAAATCCTTTCTGCCTATACTGCCTTGAGATAGGCACAAGTCTTCAGAGATTATCAACTTTGTGGATTTGGAGTTTATGTTTTTGTTGGGGCTTTTTGGTTGCTTCTGTTGTTGATGAAAAGAAAGTTCTATGTGGGCTTGAGCACTCAGAAGGATCTCTTCAGTAATTGTATCTGTCTGGAACAGATGCAGGAAAAACTGTAAGTGGTATGGCTGAATGCAGCTTCTTTAGGAGACACTTGTGTACATGTGGTTTTATTCTCTTAAAACTAGGTCTCACTTGGTGTTTGGGTGCTCTGTGCTTCATTACGGCCGTTCTTTCCTGAATAATACATTTGTGTGTAGCTGCACAGGAGCCAGTGGGCTAGTTCAGCTTTTCTTTTGAGGGTCGTTTTCACCCCAAACCTGTATCACTTAGCTTAAAGGAGAAGCTGCACACACCACATTGCAGTTTTGATGACTAGCTATTTTACTTACTGATAAAAAATATGTAATTCACTGTGGCATTGTATTACTATCAGAATGTTAACTGTTACTTGATAATTGCCTACCTCAACCGTTACTGCATGAACTGATTACTATTTTGGATGGTACTTTGGAATATTTTGACTGGATTTTGAAAAACATTTGAATATCTAACAGCCCTTCTGCGAAGGGACTAGTGATGATGTTCATTGATAAGTCTTTTAGAAACACTTGTAGAGAAAAACTGCCTCTTTTCTTGGCAGTATTGTCTGTAGGAGGTGGTGAGAAACCCATTGTCAGGCCTCCAAAAACATAAAAACTTTTCTGAAGCTACAGTATAACGATAAGGAGGTGGCGGGCTGCTTCCCCAGTATTTAATCAGGAAAGATGGTAGTCCATATCAAAATACCCGATTCTGACCTCTGAAGGTTGTATCGGTGTACTACTTGAATATCAGATTGGTGGATTCTTTTGTTTGATGAATAAGGAAATAATTTTGACATTTCTTCTAACTTTTGAGAGTTTGACTTATTGGTAACTTTCACTAGTATTTTGTTATACTCCTCGCGCTTATGGCAGTTAACAACAAAATAGCTTTTTCTTAACACTAAATATATGTTGTAATTTAGAAAAGGCCAAAAAATTAATGGAAAGCTTTTGAGAAGAAATGGTAGGGTATGAAAGAGGGAGGGAATGGATAATGGAAAGATTATGTATTTGTATGTGGTTACACTACTATGTGGTGCCCATCTACCAATTTGAAAGCATTTTGCTTCAGCGCTCACACAAAACATGATTGAAGGGTGTGGTAAAAAGTCTCTCTGTGCTAAGGCATACGTAAGGCATAATGCTGTTGGCTCCGTACTTATAGTTTTCCTGATATAAAATATAAAAGTCTATATACTTAGAGGAGCACTAAGAAGACAGTAAAGTTCAATGGTGTTTCCACTTGAAATGATGGACCTTTTGTCCTAACTTCAGTAAGAATAGGATAGGTGTCCTTTAAAATATAGGCACCGATGATAAGGTAAGGTTTCAGGAAAAGGTTTTTGATTGAAGCTTGATTGCTAAGGCTTTACTTATCTCTGCCTATTTTTACCTCATAATCTTCTCTCAGAAATCAATCATATGCTAGTGGGGTGCATTAGTAACTTATCCTTCAGCCTAATTCACGGTTTTCTAGAAAACAATTTCACTTACCTGCCGTGTTTTCCAAATATATCTAATAAGGTTATTATTCATTTTTTAATGATCAAAGGGGTCCTAGGGCTGAAGGGATGTACTGGGCTTTGAGATCCTTGAAGAAGAAAAAAAAAAAAAAAAGAAAAAAGAGTATTTTGTATTTCTGTTGCTATTGCCTTTTGAAATAGGCATTGGGTAGCTGTTGTTCATCAATTTTCTTGCCTATTCAGAGGATTCAAACCTTATAATAAAATTAAGCTGTGTTTTTCTTGGTGACTGCGCCCCCCAAAATCACTCTTCTCATTCTGTCCACATCAGGTTGCTAGAACAGCATTAAAAAAACTCCTAATGAAAGTCAAAATGCAAAGAGTTAACAATATGGATATTTTTCTCCTATTAGTCTGCCTGCATAAGTTCAGATCTTCAGACTATGGTAGACTACACTTGTTAATTCAAGAAGTACTACTTATTTTGAAGATGGGGACAGTGTGTTCTTGTCACAGGCTGAAGCAGCTGTAATGAAGTATTATAGGAACAGGTCACAGATGTGCTGTGTAAAACTAACTCTGTATTAAGTATCTGAGCATCTACAGTTTCAGCTTGTTACCTGTTCAACTTGTTTTCATTTTTTTTTATTCTCCTGAACTTGTATTGCAGCGGGCAAGAAAAAAGGAAGAGGTATATGAAGACTTCGTCCCTGATGGGCAGGAACTAGTGAGGACTGTCTCAGATTTTTCTCTCTTTGTCCATCTATATAAGACTAATTAGAGAGCAGCTCTTTGGCGTATGGGGAAAGGTGCTTTGAGAGACAACCTGTTCTCTTGTCAGGGAAAAATGTGCAGGCTATTCAGATAGTTTAGGATGAGTCTTCAGATTCGTCCAGGTTTCTTTGACAGCTAAGTACTTTTTTTTTCCACCTCTGGTTTTTGTGGTTTTTTTGGTTGGTTGGTTGGTTGGTTTTTTTTGGTTTTTTTTGTTTTGGTGAGTAAGCTCTGCTGCCACAGTGGAGTGACTATCTCTGCAAGTCTTGTGCAGCATTCTCTTATGTGATGCTGACAATAAAAGTGATACAGAACTTGTACTTGGACGTGCAGCCATAGGCAGAGTAGGTTCTGCTGAACTCTTAAACCACTTCCCCCATTTTTTTCCCATTTTAATTTCTTTGAAGTAATATGCATGCTATACAAGTATTTCTTATTATTGTTTATAAGAACTTGGTTTACTCAGGATTTTATCACATTGATTCAATGTTAATATTGTCTACTCCACATTGTAACTGCTTGAATGACTGAGCACTTCATGCCGGTAAATTAATTTATTTTTTTGCACAACACGAGGTTTAAAATAGTTCTTCATCACAGTTAGAAAATGCAAGAGTCGACTTGTTCTTTACAAAATGACAAAAATGATGTGCATGTATGTGAGAACACGTATGAATAAAAGCTTGTCCCGGGTTACATTAATATAACTAAGCACATATATACGTGGGCCCACTGCAATGGTTGCAGCCTCCTCTTCTGCAGTACATAGTTTGAAAGCATTTTTCTCAGCCTGTTAGCAGGATTCAGTTTCTTCTGTCTGTCTTTGAGGGAAGTTCCCAAAGAGATAATACACCGTGCTGCTAGGTATCTCTTTCTTCCATTGTTAAGATTTTCCCTTACTTTTGGAGCTTGTCTGTTGCTACTTACCTCTTCAAAAGTTTAAATTGCTAAGCACTGTTTCTGTTGCTTTAATTACTCATACTTGATGGACTTGTGAACAAACCTCCTCCCTTCCCTAACTCCTATCGGTTCATCCTATAGAGAACTAGGGAAGGCTGGGGATATTTGTCTCTCTCAGCTCTCTTTGCACTATAATTCCAGTTCCTTGGCCTGTTTTTAAAGGAGATGTAGATGTTTCAAGCAGTTTTTTAACAAATAGGGATACTTTCTACCAAAAGTTCAAAACAAAAATGTTAAACTTTTGCTAAAAGGGAAGTATAGTCAAGCCTCTAGTGCATGTAATCCCAACCAGTCAAAGCAGTCATTTTAAGAGTGCTTACAGAACAGAACATCTTCAATGCTGAAGGTGCTGCAGGCATTTCCTCAGTAGAATTAAAATGCTCAGTACAATACTCGAGTTTAGCTTGGAAAGAAGATACGCAATAATCAAATGAAAATGCTATTGACCGCTTTGGGTTGTTCTGAATCCTCTAAACTGCTTTTTCAAGTGCTGATGGTTCTTTTGCTAATGGTACCAATTTCTCTGTCAAGACAGCCTTGGCTGCACAAGCTCTGAAATGGACAGGGTTCAGAGAAGTCTCTCCACACCTGCTTCCTAACCACCGTACTGCTTGGAGGCATAGCAGGGCTGCGAAAGCATTTTCTGTGCACGGTTCTTGTTGCTTAACTAAAAAGGTTTTTCAGTAAGTGGTTTTTTACTGTTATATAAATTTGCCTGTACATCAGTCCAAGTTATGAAGTATTTTGTGACTGATCAGCTTCTCATAAAAGGCTGGAGTTTTTCCATTTGTGCTGTTTTGGCAAATACAAGAAGCAAATATTTTGAAGCGGGCTATGGATAGAAAAAATACCATGAATCCAACTTAAAGCTCTGTAGAATTTCAGGTTGAAAATGCTCCTTTAAAATAATTCCCTCTGTGATGAAATATATTGTTCTAAGCTTCTGTATTACCTTCACCTTGTAAAGACTGAAAGTCAGTTTTGTAGAAACACACCTGTTGTATGTTTAGGCCCTCTCATGTAAGTATTAGATGGAATATTACAACTTCATGCTGTACAACAGTGTGATAGTTGTAGTTTTCTGCAGAAGCAGCTGCTGGTAAAACCAAAATAGTTACGTATGGTTATGTACCAAAACAACCAAAATTGCCCTTTGGTTATGAGCTCAGAATTCACAAGCTCTGAGGGAATCTCTTATGTGACCCAGAATGTATCCCAAGTGCTGGGATCTATAAAATATTATTTTTTACTTTGAAGTTATATGAGGTAAGTATGCTTAATCTGGGTCTTTTCTTATAGGCTGTGAAATGCAAACAAAGCAGAATTTATCATAGCCTGCACTGGTAAGACTTCTGAATTGTCAAGATTCACCAAGTCACAGAAGGCAAAGGCAGGGACTGGGAGAATGAGGGACTGCCCATTGTAGAAGACCAGGTTCAAGGCCACCAGAGGAACCTGAAGGTGCACAAATCCATGGGACCTGATCTGCAGGTCTTGAGGGAACCGGCAAATGAAGTTGCTAAGCCACTCTCCATCACATTTGAGAAGTTGTGGCAGTCTGGTGAAGTTCCCACTGAATGAAAAATAACTGTAATTTTTAAAAAGGGTGGAAAAAAGGAAGACCCAGGGAACTACAGGCAAGTCAGTCTCACTTCTGTGCCCAGCAGGATCACAGAGCAGATCCTCCTGGAAACTACACCAAGGCACATGGAAAATAAGCAGGTTATTGGTGACAGACAACATGGCTTCACTAAAGGCAAATCACGCCTGGACAAATTTGTTGGCCTTCTACGACGGCGTTACAGTGTTGTTAAGAGAAGAGCAACTGACATCATCTACCTGTACTAAGCATTTGACACTGTCCTGCACAACATCCTTGTCTCTAAATTGGAGAGACATGGATTTGACGGATGGACCACTCAATGGACAAGGAATTGACTGGATGGCAGCACTCAAAGTGTTGCAGTCAA